>NC_084540.1:9762424-9782424 GCF_024500275.1 Phycodurus eques | reverse complement strand
CTGAGGACTGGAAATGCCAAACATTAACCTTGAGATCCTGCAGCCTGTTTTCCAGGTCCAGTGCTGGGTTGCGGTTGTCCAGAGGGGCCCTCAGTCGCTTCTGGATGTCCATTTTGCAAAGGTCCAGATTGGTGTTGAGCTCGTCTATTTGTCTGGCCAGCAGCGCAGCTTTGGGGTCTTCCGGAGCTCTTTGTACAGAAACTAGGGAGCAAAGACAACAAATTGTTTGGCCAAACAGAAAATAAAAGGATGTTCCGCGGGAGGGGGGGGGTAAGAAAAACATTCCTTCGCACCTGCACGCTGAGGGCGATCCACCTCCACGGTGGGGCTCTTCAGTGAGGTCATTATAGCTGATCTCTGACTCTTCAAGTTCAACAGCTTATTCTCAAAACTGAAGGTAAAAAGACATTTTCCATTTGAATCCATCAATGATTGATCATCTCTGAGGACTTCGTCTTGAACAACAGAATGAAAGCATTCAGCGGATCAACATGTACCCGTTTACTTTCTCCTGGGCCTCAGTGTCAGGTGGTGGCACCATGAAACACGCCCCGGGGAGCCTTTTAGTTCTCCTGCTGCTGTCCCGTAGCTCCCACTTCTCATGATCACAGATGGACTTTAATGTTAGCTCATCACCGCGCCTCACAGCTCCCTGAAGTACGCACAGACATAATAATAATAATAGTCAAAATAATAATAATAATAAGAAGAAAACCAAGAAGTCTAGAGATGAAGAGCCCATTGCCTGAAATGGGACATTTGCAATACCTTTCATTTTTGAATATACTGCATATATAAAATATTATTTTTTTGCACGAATGCAGTTTTTGTTTTATTCCCATTTAACTCCCATAAATTTCCATGGAACATTTTCAATATAGAATTGTTTTAATTTATTTATTTCTTTCCCAGTTTATGGAACTTTAATAGAAGACTTCCAGAAAATGTTCTAACCCTTTTGCAACCCTTAAAAATACTAAGTGGTGTTCCCTCATTTTCCTCATCATTGTTAAAGTCCAAATTCTCACATTTTCATCGTCCCAGTCACACAGCGCCACAACTTTAGCGGGTTCGGTGGGATTGCTTCGCCGTAGCTTCAGAGGTGCTATGTTGCGACTGAGCTCTCTGAGGGCCACCAGGCGCTGCTCGTTCCTCTTTACCGCTGGCTCGTCTCCCTGGAGGAAGAATTTACATTTCACAAGGACCTCAGAGGAGGGAACAATACTTGAAATGCCACTAAAACATCTGCACGCATCTCCAGGCATCCTCGCATAGCTCAAGCTTGTTCGTTGACACTCGCAAACATCGCACCCGGACACAAAGAAAAAAAGCGATCTACACTTGGTTTGACGGATGAGAGAATCCAGAGTAAACCTGCTTCTTAAAACAGACCTCTGCAAACTCATGGGACTGAACAAATATTGTATGTCAACATGGGCCACGACTTGGAGGAACTTGAAATTTAGAACTCCAACTTGCTCTTTTACTCATGCAGACCGCCAGATTTACACATTAACGAGGCTACTTTATAATAAGTATTCTTCAGAATATTTATGATTATTGCTGTTATGCAAATGAATGGTGGTTATCCCAGGGTGCAGTTCGTCGTTCACCGACAATCTGATGGGTTAGATTCAGATTGACAAGAATGGGATTATTATTTTCTGTAGTAGTAGAAGTAGTAGCAGCAGAAGAAGAAATAAAAGAAGTGCTGTAGTATCATTACATAATATAAATATTCTTTTATTTTATGACTTCTTTTATCTAAAATAATAATTCTATTATGATTAGTAGTAGTAGTGTCGTCATTGTTATTACTGACATCACTATTTTTTTAATAGATTTTTTTTTTCTTTGACCTAAAACAATTGATTGATTGATAAATCACTATTATGGTTATTTTTTTTATCATAATTAGAAGTCCAAAGTATCATTATTTTTAACTATGTTTTGTTCTTATGTCACTGCATTCAATTATTATTCTTTATTTCATCGAAAATAATTATTTATTTACTTGTTTGTTTTGCTTGCCTGCCAGAAACCACCAAGTAGACAGCAATGTCATAGACGCCGGAGTACCTGAAGCTCCAACAGGGCCTCCGAGTTGCTCTTGCCAGCCATTAACTTCGGGTCCAGATTGTAAGTGATTCTGTCCAGGGACTCGGACAAGGTCTCTGCATCAATCTGGAACTGTAAGCCACATTGATTGATTAGCAAGGAGTCGCGCGAGTGGGAAGCAGTCACAGCATGTGACAGCACTTACCTTCCTGTAGTCTTCAATGTTGTCCAGGTGGACTTCCTGTGCTAGACACAGGTTGAGGAAAAATTGCCATCCCCTCTGCACTGCATCTTTGTGGGCCTGTCAACATTTACAGTCCTTTGTGTGAAGAATCACGAGTATTGCACTGTGCGGAGCAGTACCATTCATCTTGACGAAGTGACGGCGTACCATTATCGCTGAGTTGCCAGGATGTTTCAAGACCGACAGGCGATCTCCTTCCTCCAGGAGCCGGTTGACGTCACCCTCATGTGATAGCAGCCCGTTGCTTTTGAATTTCTGCACCCAAACAAATCACAAAGAGACAAGTGAAGAGGCAGTCGTGTCGCGTTCGTAGCCGGCAGCTCGTCTCGTCACCGGTTATACACGTTTGCAACAGGGCCGCGCGGATCAAACAAAAGAGACAAATTCTCCGGTGCTCGGGCTCGAAAATTGAATGTGACTCTATCATCGGGCAACACAGTGGAATGGTGATTAGCACGTCTGCCTCACAATTTTGTGGTTTGGAGTTTTAATCTTGGCTTCCTGTGTGGAGTTTTTTTCCAGGTACTCCGGCTTCCTCCCACATTCCAAAAACGCGTGTTAAGACTCTAAATTATTAGACCAAGAGTTCATTAGAAAATTAAAATGTGTCATGAAGCATTTAGTTAGTTCAATATTTATTTAATTATTTCCTTTTTTTTTTTTTACTTTATTTCAATGTTTAATTATGGCAGTATGTATGCGTTTATTTATTTATTTCAATATTGAACTATTTCACGATATATTTATTTAATTTTAAAACAACTCAAATAGTTTTTGAGTAATGAAACAGATGCCATTATTGCTGATAAACGTGGGTGAATTCACCTGTGCATATTCAAGATAATGAAACCGTATCTAATTTACGTATATGATTAATCATCTGACCTCGTACTCCATGCGGACGCTGCGGGGGTCAGTCATGCGATCGCTCCAGTCTCTCTGCAGGATCCTGTCCTGCTGCTGAGACAGGTAGTCGAGCTCTTTGCTGCAGCTTTGCATGTACTCGTACAGAGAGGCCAGATGGTTGCGCCTCTTTCTGGAGCTCTCCTGCAAAGATGCGGGGGGAAATATAATATCAGACGACAAGCCCGTCGCACACAAACGCAAAGTGGACAAATGGGGGCGGCGGGTTACGATGCCACTCACCAACAGTTGATCGTACTTCTTTTTGAGTGTGGCATATTGGTCCTGTTGGGAAAGGATGGCAAAGAAGTCAAATGTGGTTTGAGAGCACATAAGGTGCATCTGAAAAGCATTCATGCCAATTCCGCATTTTATTATATTGACAGCGTTTTTGGGGCAGAGGGGAACCTGTTTGTTAATTATTATTATTTTTTTTTTTTAAATATCCCATGCACTGCACATACAGTATATTATCTTCCATTAACCAGAAATTGGATGAACAAACAAACATAGTGTACATCGCTTTTGCAACCTAGTGAGTGCTATTATAGTTCTCATTTAACCCTCCTATTATGTAAATTGGAAATGAAATACTTATCCAGACTTTATGTTTGTGTGGTAAATTTGCGAGAATATAGCGGGGATGAGTGTATAATATTTGCGAAGAAAGAAATTGTATAAATTACTTATTTCTGCCCCCATTTGTACCCATTGTGCCAGCATATGTTAATGACTGGTGAGAGCAAAAAAATAAAAAAAATAAAAATGTGTGAAAATAAATTGAAAAGGATAATTTAAAAAGTGAGTTAATTAGTTAACTGAGAGCAAAACAAATATCTGGCTACCTGTGAAGAGGTTGTGCTGGGCTTCATCTGCTCACTGTAGGCCTCAATCTCTTTATGCAGGATGTTGTGAGCTGCGATCTGTTTCTCAACATCAGAAAGGCTGCGACCGTATCCTTCGGTGTCTAAACGCCTCTGGAACGGACAGAGGGGAAATGTGACGTGTGTGCAGCTGGCGCGGTGTTTACGGTTCGTCGACAGACCTGTTTTTCATCCAACGCGGGACCCCAGTCGATCCTCGACACGGGCACCAAGTCCTGCACCTGGTCATACAGTTCCCTGTAGGTGGCACAGTCCTTCACCCAGCGGTCGTGAAGGTTCCTGACACTGAGAATCAGAATCAGCTTTAATCCGTGTATCGTTGGCTCATTCTTTCTGATTTTTCAAAATATAATTTTCTTTAGCCTTTACCCTTAGGTTTACGGCAAATCACTTTATAACACCATTATTTTCATTCTTCTTTCAAGCACTGTCTAAGACACGAGGAACTGTGTCTTTATGTCCCAGTTGACTGATTGTGTATCAAACTTCCAGGTCACACAAACACGGGGAATTAAATATTAAAATTAAACTCAATCCTGCCCAGTTTTCATTTTGATCGAAACCTAAAATTGTATTATTACAAAAAAAAAACCTCTAATCCTTTGTTTTTGTGTTAGATTCAACAAACCAATAACTAAATGATGAGTTACTTTTTCATTTATTGATTTTCAATAGCCAATTGAAATGGAAAGAACGAATAATACAAGAAATGGTTTCCTCCGTGGAGGGCGGAAGGGAATGTGGAAGTCATGGTTTATCTTGATGTGACGGTATGCGAGGTGTGTCTGCTTGGCATGCAAGTCAACAAGTTCCAAAGAACCATCAGCCCATCAGTCAACTCACTCTCGATCTATATCGTTGGCCTGTGGGTGCTGCAGACGCTTGGCCTTGTCCACGTCCATGAAGAGGTCCTTCAGCAGGCCCTCGGCCTCCGCCAGGTTTTCCGCGTTCTCCTTCTGGTGGATCTTAGGCTGGTTCCTTCCTTCACGCTGGGCATCCTGCACAGCAGCGAGCATTAATCTCAAGTCTTTTTTTTTTTTTTTTTTCTTCTTTTACAAAGCCGAGTGCGATTGAGCCTTTCATACCACAGCCAGCAACTCTTCTGCACTCAGGATGTCCTTCTCCACTACGTCCGCATTCTTCTGCATGCGAGCGATAAGCAGAGTCAGGTCGGTGGCCTGGCTCCTGTGGAGGACACATCAAACCAACATGGTTGTCAAAATCCTACTGACCAAGTACAAACACTTATTTACTCTACTTAAGTAGATTTCCCAGGTACTGCAGTTATACATGTTTTTCTAATGAATTTTTACCTTTACTAAACATATCTGTATCTTCTACTCCTCACTTTGTCAAAATAGGCTCGATACTATTTTCAACCTTTATGGATGATGACGCAATGTAAAAAAAAAAAAAAGAAACGGACATGTCCCAGGAAACAGACTGTTTTGCTTTATTCTCTAAAGTAAAGTGCTTAAAAAAAATAAAAAAAAATAAATAAAAAAAAAAAAAAAAAAAGAGCTATTTTGAGTCATCTAAAAATAAAGTAAAGACTATTACTGTATGTGTTACTGACATGTTGGCAATTATTTTGAAGTACATTTGTGCTGAAAGGTACGAATCACAATATATGACAGCATCAAGATAAACCAGTCTGTTAGGTTTGATATTTTATGGCCCTCAAGAAAGAAAAAGCGCATTTTTTTTAAAAACAATTAATATTAAAACAGTCCCTATGAATTTGTTGTATTTGTCAAGGGCGAGTAACGCAAGGCAAGAACATGGTGGACCCAATTGCAGGGAAGCAGGGAGGCAAGGCAGGAGTGCGGGAGTCTCCAAATAATAATATTTAATCTTCAAAAAGGGAAAACGGAACAAAGTCCCACAACAGATACCAATCAAATCAAAGTCACAAAGAAACACTCGAATATCTAAAACTGGAAACAAACTATGACCGGTGAGTAAGACGTGGAATAGGAAGGGAAAATGACACCTGACAATGACATACCGCAATGAAAAGACATGTGACAACGACAACGAACCGACAAGAACTGAACGAAACCAGGGAACTAAATACAAACACATTGACGAGACAACGAGGAACACCTGGACAAGACACGAGTGGCTGGAGAGAGCTGATTGGTCGACACAAAGTGGACGAGAACAGGTGGACACGACAACCTAATGAGCACACGACAAACACGGAACGCAGGAAAACATGGAACGAAACTAAACACAACCCAAACCAAAAGACAGACCGTGACAGTCTTTAGACCTTGTTGCCACTTCCTCACAGTACGTGCACCTGCACAACCCGATGACATGCCATAAGAGCTGCTTTTACGAAGTTAATAATGATTGACACTGCACAAAGACATAAATTGAAGAAAATGTCTAGTGTTGTGGTTGCAGTCTGCTGTAATATAGAAATGCATTGCTGTTTTGTCATGTAGGTGTTTCTCTGTCTCAATGAGATGTCATTGGACCGTGTGGCTAATGTTCACCATACACAAAGATTCTTTATCAGCACGTCAAGCACGACGTTGGTGCTTTCGGCGTGTTTGCTCTGTCATTCCCTCACCTCTGCGATATGAAAAGCAACTATGCGTCCTGACACACCCGCAGCAGGACGCGGGGGGAGGGGGGGGGGACGCATATACGTTTTCCGCCCCCATTGCTCAAGTCACCTGCCGGAATGCTGTCAGACTGAAATGTACATGAATGGCGGCATTCATGTGCAGCAATGGCGGCATTCATGTGCAGCAATGTAGTCAGGCGCAGAGGTGGCCCAGGGCATAAACGAACTAAGCACCTGTCATAATAATACTTGGTAGTATTGAGGAAAGACAGAGTGATATTTTAAAAAAAAGTGGCTGTTTAATTAAGCGAGTTTATTTTGACTATCACCTTACGTCAGGTACCTGTTCAGTTACATCGTTGTATACAGCCTATTTAAACTCGTTTTTAAACCAGTACAGTATATTTCTTTACTATTCAAATACAGCACTTTAGTACAGTTCAGTTGTATTAGTACAAGTATCATACATTTGCATTTAATGTTTAACTGTAATTAACTGTGCTTCTACTACATACTGAGCAAAGGGTCTGAATACTTATGGCTGTGTGATATTTCCGTTTTTCTTCTTTAATAAATCTGCAAAAATTTCAACGATTCCGTTTTTTTTTTTCTGTCAATATGTTTTCTGTCGGTGCTGTGTGTACATTAATGAGGACAAAAATGTACTTAAACGATTTTAGCAAATGGCTGCAATATAAAAAAAGAGTGAAAATGTTAAGGGGGTCTGAATACTTTCCGTACCCGCTGTATGCACCCCCATGCCAAGTTTGCACTCTTGGGGGAGCAAGCCGAAAATGTGGCCGTTCCCTTTTAAATCTGGCCTGCGCTCATGCTGCGTGCATTCTCCAGTAGACTTAAGCCCCGTGAAAGTGAAACATCATATTATATTGCCCGTTTTGATCGAGGCCCAGCAACAGCACGGTGACAACCCGGCGACGGCTGACTTGTATTGACGATGCGTGACACACCTGGCCCATAACGCTCACTGACTGCTCAACGGCTGTAATGTGTCCCTACCACATTACGCCAGCAGCCCAATGTTATATCATATAGATATTATATCATATTAATTGGCAAAAAAATATCGGCCCCAGCTGACTTTTTTTTCACCAGTGACCGCAGCGCTTTACCGCTTCAAACATGCTGATTGGACTTTTTGGAAATGTGCAGGGCTGACTATTACAACAGCCACAGTCATCGTAATGACGCAATTGTGAGTTAAGATATTGAATCATTTGGGGTTTTTTTAGCTTCTATGTTGGTCTTCAAATACGTTAAAGGGACTCGCTCGGTCTGTGGCGCGAGGAAGGTTGGGTATAGCTGAGCAATGCAGCTGCAGGGACACACCCTTTTTTATTGATGGACCGCCAAACATGCGTTCAGTCGTAAGCACAGTATTTTGATTACTTTTATTGGATTTATTTCATATAGAATGGAAAAAAACATGCTCCCCATTCAAAGTGCAGCATGTTAAACAGAATGGTGCGCACGTCCCAACTGGCTGACGACACATCTGCTACGGAAGGTATTTTCATATTTTAAGTGTGCTAAATTGTTTCAAATAGATTCCAATGACATTCACAAGGCTCAGGAAAACTCAATGCTCTATGATTTACAGGCAGCCTCAGACTGGAATGAATCAAGCCTCTTTGGTAGTAAAATCTCCATGTTACACACAGTGGGTGTATCAAAAATCTGGACGGGAGAATGCAACGATAGTGATGGTTGATGACAGACAGATGATAGTTGCACAAGCCAGGCTTGCGCGCCAATGGGAGACGATGGCCCTTACTGAACTTGACAAACAGTCCAACACACAAATACAAAATGAAAATACTCACAAGGAGCACGGAGAAGACGCTAAAACTGATGTCACTCTTAGTGACTTATACTTAGTGCTTTTTCACTTGGAATGTTTGGTTAATCAACCCCATTCCACCCTTGTGTTTTAAATTATTAAACTCATTACAATTCCTGAAGTGGAAATGACACAATGAATGATCAATAATCAATATTAGTGGTAGAACGAGAGGGCCCCATGAAGGCAGGCGTGGGGCACCTCGTCCCTTCCTGTGGTCCGTTACCTTCTTATTGCTCCTGAATCTTTTGTCTGTGCTGCAAAAGTCCAACATGTGGACAACTTTGCATGCAACCTTTGAAACATTAGCACTACTGTTAGAGAAAATAAATGGACTGTTAATCATCTTCTATTGGAGCCCCCGACACTCCCTGGGCCACTCTTGTCACAATCTTACGGGATGCACGGCTCGCCCATTTACACAAGCTGGACCTCCGACACGCACCCACCCTCAAGCCGAGTGACAGGTCATACTGAGAAAGTGGAGATAAACAATGTGTTCTGGCACAAGAAAAAGGATTGTTGCACATGTTGCACAATGACTACACTTGTTGCCATGAAGATAATAGCAGCAAACACTACGCGAGCAGAAAGCAGGGCTTCCCAATTTAGGGCGAAATGTGTTTTTAATGGGCTGCTGATTGTTAAGTACATAAAATGCAATTTTATCAGTCACGAAGCACGTATGCAATTTCATACATAGATATTTATTTTTTTTAGTCATGTTGTAGTAAACTTGTGTGTTTTCCATTTGTTTTGTTAAAGTATAAATCAGGGTTGGGCAAAGTATGCCACATATGGCCCACTCCGTTCTTAAACCCGGCCCAAAGAGCATTTTTCCATCCATTCATCCATTTTCTATTACTGCTCATCCACACTTAGGTCACAGGTGGGCCGGAGCTTATACCGTCTTACTTTAGGCTAAGATAGACCATTTTAAGTCTTCAATGAATGAATGGGGGGGGGGGGGGGGGGGGGGTGTACCCAGAGAAAACATGCAAGCACGTGGAGAACATGCAAATTCCACACAGGAAGCCAGAGCCCAGAAGAAACCCCATCCTCAAAAGTGTTAGGCAGATGTGTTAAGCACACAGCTACCTTGTCTCTTTTTTTTTCTCATAAAATTGATTGATTAAAATGTATCTATTCATTATTTATTTGTTTTACTTTTTAAATATTTATTATAAATTATATATGAAATCATTGCTTAATTTGATACAAAAATAATTGTATCTAATTTGTATAATTTTTTATTAATAAAAACATTTTTTTTTAAATAATTTTTATAATTATATATAATATAATTAAATACAAATATAATTGTATTTAATTTGATTAAATTAAGTACAAATGAAATGTAAATAATGGGAATTAATTAATAGTATATTAGATATTTTACATCCACATTTTAACAAAAAAAACATTTTTTGACCTGATCTACTGACTTGGCCCATTTGTCCATTTATAAATCAAATATGGCCCGGCACACAAAATAGGTGCCCACCCGTAGTACAAGTTGATGATGTTATGGCGTGGTACACCACCACTCAATCCCAACTGGATTGCTGACATGACGACACAGAATCACAATTACAACTAGCATGTGAGATCATTCATTCATAACAGCCAACAAGTGTTGATTCATTCCTATACTTTAGTTTATACTTTAGTTTTCATTGTATTAACGTGGAAGCACGACAAAACATGACAGGTTAGACCAGTGAGAATAGACTGAGAAACCATTTAATTCAGCAGACATGCTTTACATTTTCCTTTTTTCAGGTGAATGATAGTTATTTCCAATGAAAAGGCATTTTGCATATTAGAATATGCTCGCACACAGTCTTACAAGGGTGTGCAGTGTTCACTTTTGAGAAAACAATAAATAAATACACCAACTGGAAAGCAGAATTGATCTTGGCACAAAAAATTCAAAGAGAAAGACAAAAGGAAAAATTGTGTTGATTCACAGGTTTTGTGCATATTAAACATTTGAGAAATCAGTTTTACAATCGATATCCGTTTAAATATGTTTTTAGAATTTTGATAATTCCACATTCCCACACTCACACGTCCACACACTTGGAAGCCCAACTCACCTGCTGATCTTCACAGGGCCGCTTTCCTGTTTCTTCGACATGACAGGAGGCTGTTCAGGCCCACTTGTGTAACCGGAGTCCCGAGTGTGTTTCGGTGTGCTCCTCCTTCCTTCCTCTCACTCCGTCCGTGTTGCTGGCGGCGTCTTCCCTCAGTTAAGGTGAGTGCGTCGGCTCCGCCCAGGCCAGCAGGTGTGTCACCAATAAAAGTAGTCAGTTGGAAGGGGCGGACCCGGCAGACCTGTTCCACACTCCTGAAGCTGTCACATTCAGTAATTCCACTCTATGTTTTTTTTATTTATTTTTTAACCACGTCACATGCTTTTGATCTGTCACTATGAAGGAATAAAAGTGAAGTAGGTTTGGTCTGAACCTGTTAGGAGTTTCAAAAATGGACTTACCAATTAGGCAAGCACAGGTAATTGCCTGGGGTCCTGATATTTTCAGGGGCATCCAAACTTCTCATAAAAATTAAAAAATTAGTACAGTTTTCTTCTATTTAAAGCAAATATTATTATTTTAATCTTGATTGATGTGCTTCAAAGAACATCACAATGTTTAATCTGTCATGATCGTTTCACCCTACTTCCTCCCTCTCATGCAATGGACTTTTCCATTTTCATACTGCGCAAGTGCAGATTTGATTATGGAAGGTTTCAGTGTCTTGCCCAAGGACACTTCGACAGCGGACAGTCAGAGCCGGGATTCAAGCCGCTGACCATGACCTGCCCTATCAACTGAGCCACAGCTGCCCTGTGACACCAAAATGTGTATAGTCAGCTGAGGAAGATGCAGTAGAGATGAAGTGTAAAGTGAAGGGAGGGATGCTTTCCATCACAAAAATTTGTGTATTAATGTGGTCAAAATCGTACACCATATTAAATGCTTAATGTGCTTATCAATTACTGTAAAACCCTTGAGAAGATTCACTTGTTACATAATTCCCAATAAGGATTTTAAGGACTTTATTTAGCTCAGGAAATAGGAGAATTTTCTCAAATGGACACTTTTTCATTGATGACAAACATTAATATTGAAAATCTTGTCAGTGTGCAGATGTGGAGGACTCCATGACTGGGTTTGCACTGGTGCCTCAAATGACTAAATACGATCCTGATGAGTTCAAGCCAAGACACATTTGCAAAGATGTGGGCTCGCATGCACAAATGCCGTGGAATGTAGCACAACAAGTAACTTGACAGCTGAATGTTATGATTATTATCAGCAATTATGACATGACAGCTCAATGGTATTCTGTAACATTAGTATAGTATTTTTATGTTCATTGGAATGAGTGCTAGAGAAGGAACTTTTTTTTTAATAGAAAGCTCATCTGTGGATTTGGATTTGTGTGTGTCCTAATATGCTGCAAACAGTACTATGAAGGGGACTTCATGGGTTGGCAATTATGGCTCACAATATCTTTTCTATCTTATCAATTATCTGATGACATTCTTCCACACCAAACTCAGTCAGCAACGCATCCATAGACCTTGCGTTCACGGGTCAATCATGTACTTCCATATCAAACTCATCCAATTAAACACTTGCTTTGCACACTGGGGCACAGGAACATTGCAACAGAAAAGGGCCTTCCCCAAATTTAAAAGCATATTGAGAGATGACTGTCCCAAAAATGTATTGCTAAGAACTAACATTCACGTGTAAATAAGAGTATCCAGTAATAAAATTCCTCATTGACTAATTAAGTGGGGGAGGGGAAACTAGTCCAGATAGTGTTGTTAAACCTTTATATCTAATAGACTGGGCTTTTGCTTTGAACGAGTGGCAAGATTTGTTGGCACGACAACAGTCACGACAAATGTATTTCGCAATCAGTCAAGCACACCCTGTGAGACCATATGGCATAAAATAAACCCATTGATTTTACTTTACCCGGCCTTAAAACCCCAAACGAAACGAATAACAGATATAAAATGCCAATAATTCATGTTGATTGGTGTTGACAAAGTGGGCTGGGGCAAGCAAAAGCGCCGTAATGTGACTTCATGCCTCATTGCAAGTGTGTCGAGCATGCTGCTCTAGCTCATGCTTGCTGCAGGTGTGTCTCACAAACTCCCACGCAGCAAGCTCTGATAAAACCAACACCCTCATACCTTCCTGGGGGAGAGAGGACAAAAAAAAGAAACGCAACACAGGTGGCAGCACAAACTGATTATGCAAACATGCAGTTGTATTTAAGTGCCACCTTTTTAGGCTCGTAGGTTTTAAGTTATCCACACACCTACTGTGTCAGTTACCAACTTAGAACAGTATACACAAGAGTGCAATTGTAGGAACTGCACTGACAGACCAAAAATTCTGACTTACTCCATCAGTTTATAGCTCGAGGCAGATGGACCCAGTGTATGTCCATTTAATGAGATTAACTGCACTGGTTTTGGCTATCAGGTGTAAAGAAAATGAGGGCCAATAAGACAACTATAGTGCATGCTAAATGGCAACCACACCAAAGGAATAACTTAGAACACAAGATCTGACACTATTACGCTTTGACAAGGCTGTATGTGATGGGCAAAACAAGCTACCACATGAGATGACTTCTGTTACAAGTGCTTTGTCAAGACTACATCAGGGCAAATTCCCAGTAACACCTGAGACTGCATCTTGCACTATCCCAGTCAAAACTTCCAGTCTAATGACGCCTAGTGGCCAGAAACAGCAGCACAACTATTTTTAAAGTCCACCCACAAGAAAGAAAATAGTCATGTGTTTTTGTTTTTATTGTAAAGATCATGCAGTGCACTTCCAAGGCGGGAGGTAACATCACTTTCAAGGATACACATGAAAAGACAGTACTCCTGAAATTACTTCGTACAAAACAAAACATTACTGAGGAATGTAACAAATTAAATAGCAAGAGTGGAGGACAGGAAGAAAAAAAATAAAATTGTGCAACACTCATTTGCACTGCAGATCTTAAAATGCTCAATAGGTTAAAGACGTAACCCTGCTGTGTAAATACAAACAAAAAAAAACAACCTAGATTATGATGGCAACTTAAAAAGTCAAAAAGCAATAAATTACTTAATGTGTGTTTACTGAGGGAACTGTGGCGGCATGGGGTAGGGCGCGAGCGGGGGAGGATGCTGCTGGGGGGCTTGCGTTGGGGGGAAGGAGAATGGGGGGTGACTTGCGCCGTTCGGCTGGGCTTGAAAGTTGTTCTGAGGGGGGAAGGATGCTGCCTGGTTGTTAAACGACTGTCCATTGCCATTGTAGCCTCCGCTAAAGCCATTACTACCACCGTTGTTGCCCCCATAGCCTCCGTTCTGAGCATTTGTGCTAAAGCTTTTGTTTGGTCCGTTGTCATAGCCTCTACTGCTATCCCTGTCCCTAAAACTGCCAAAATCTCTCCTTCCAGAGGAATACCGATCCCTGCGGTCAAAATCACCACCTCTGCCTCCCCTTGAACGACCTGCAAAAAGAGCATAGCAGCGTTAACGGGACCTACGACGAACTGAACCAAATGGACCTAAAAGATGACATCGCTTAAGACATTAGCAGAGAAGTAAAGCGGCTGTGTTTGACAGCACCGTTTCCGTATCTCACCAATTTGATTTACCTCCTCTGATTTCACCCATTTGGAGGAGCTTGGGGTTGATGGCCTGGTTGGCCTCACGTAGAACAGAGATGAGGTCGCTGGCCTGCCGCACGTTGTTGGGAGTGAAGAAGGTGTATGCCGTGCCAGTCTTTTGGCTACGGGCCGTTCTGCCAATGCGGTGGATATAATCCTCAGAGTTGTTGGGGTAGTCAAAGTTGATGACAAATTTCACGTCCTCAACATCTGTAAGATTGTGTTGCGGTGTGGCAAAAGGAAAGTAGGACAGCACACAGAGACGTGCGCCAGCGCCACCACAACAACCAGATCAAAAAGCACCATTAGTCGCGTCATGGGGTGGGCAAAGCTACAAAGTCCAACAGGCTGCAAAAGTTGTAATTAGAAAATATGTTCAACCGTATGGGGAGACTACAGTGGGAAGAGAACCAATGCACACTCCAGTTGCTTTGAATTGGGGGAGTTCAGGAGAAAAATAACATCCTCCAGATTGGGTCCAAAAAAAAAAAAAAAAAAAAAAAAAAAAGGACCACAAGTCTTACCCTTCATTGGAGTATGCATTCACTAGTCCATTCCCATCACAGCACACCCCCACATTGTCTTAAGCAGTAGTACTACTATGCACGCAACTGCCTCCTAGCGTCACTGATCGACTCAAAGTCCACTTGTCAACACACACTGGTGAGAAGGCGCTACTAAGTTCACGTGTTTGTCTTTAGCCAACAAAGTGGAGATGTGAACCAGTTTGCAGGATGCCTAAAAACGGCACACCCCAGTCGCCAGGGCAAGTTTATCCCAGTGATCACATAGTCTCTCGTTGGCAGGTCTCGACATGACTTTAGTAACGCAGGCGAGGGAGGAGTGTGAGCTTGGAATTTGTCCAACTAGCATGTCCCACTGTCACCAAAAGCGCCAGTAGCCATGTTATTGCAGAGGTGAGATTCCAATCGATCTTACAAGCTGCTCATCCGACAAGTTGAACTGCAACAGCAACGCCACCCATGCTTTACAACACGTCTACACAACCGAAAGCACCTTAGGAAGGACTCGGGACTTGCTTGTGTCCAAACAATGTGGCGGGGCTTTCAGCTGGGACAGTTACAGAGCCTGGGTGTGTGACACAGTCCAAACCGTTGCCAGAGAACAGGCGAGCGTGTAGGGAGGAACTGTGGACTTCCCCACTTTTAGATAGGCCAGCGCGTTGTATGCTGCACTCGGACCTTGACACCTCTGCTTATGTGCGCAACTGGGAGACCCGTGCGCCTCGCCAGTCAGGACATCTCCAAGAATCCTCCTTCCCCCTCTGGACACCTGGGCTTGTCATGCCAAGGCCCTGCCATACACACTGCTCCTTTGGGTCAGGGGAGAGACTCAGAGAGAAGCAGAAAAGTTAAAGAAAGCAAATACACTTTCTTCGAAAAAATGCAAACATTCTAAGTGCTTCACAGGGAATACTGACCTAGACCACGAGACGCAACATCTGTAGCGATCAGAATAGGAGCCTTTCCAAATTTAAACTCTGAAACATAAAAACGGACATTAGGACCTTCACACTGTAAATTGTGAAATGCAATCAATGCAAACTCACCATTAAGAACCCAATCTCTCTCCTGCTGGCTCTTATCTCCATGGATTCCCATAGCTGGCCACCTTAATTTAAGAACATTTCATTGAGACACTGTCCAAAAGTAGCTATGCTTCTGGGTTGCTTCAAAACCTACCCGTCCCGCCTCATTCTCCTTGTGAGGTCATCACATCGCCTCTTTGTCTCAACAAAGATGATAGTCTTGTTCTCCTTCTCGCTCATGATTTCCTCCAGCAGGCGAATGAGTCTTTTGGAACAAGAAAAAAAGGTTGTCATGATTGCCACCAAACGTTCCACTGTATGATTATGTGACACTAAGGACAAACTTGTTCTCTTTCTCTCCATCACTGCACACGTCAACTATCTGAAGGATGTTGTGGTTGGCACTGAGCTGCAGGGCCCCAACATTGATCTGCACATAGTCTTTAAGGAAGTCTTCAGCCAGCTGACGCACCTCTTTTGGCCAGGTGGCGCTCCACATCAGCGTTTGCCGATCAGGCTGCAATCAGGAAAAATACTCCATTAATCAAACTAAACAGGCAAAACTGGATCATGGTCTTTAACTGGCAACTAGAAACTTACTCTGATCTGGTCAACAATCTTCCTGATCTGTGGTTCAAATCCCATGTCCAGCATTCTGTCAGCCTCGTCCAATACGAGGTAAGTGCAACGGCGCAGGTTGGTCTTTCCCGCTTCAAGAAAGTCAATGAGTCTGCCTGGAGTCGCAATGCATATCTCCACACCTTTGAGAGTAAAGACATTTGAAGAGATTACCCATGAAAATGAAAGCCAAATCCCCCATCTTTGAGTTTAATAAATGAACAGCTTTACCTCTTTCAAGGTCACGAATCTGCGGTCCCTTGGGTGCACCTCCATAGATGCAGGTGGTCTTGAGGCGAGAAGCTCTGCCATACTCTGCAGCCACCTGTTGCACTTGCTGTGCCAGCTCACGAGTTGGGGCCAGCACCAAGCACTGTCAATGGCAACATTGGAGTTACACACAAGTTCAACCAGCAACAATGAAATGCTGTAAAAGCCAGTAGTTCATGCACACACACACAAAACGGCTCTCCATGTACAACTATAATGGCCAACACCCTTAAAGTGTTCAACTTTACAGCACGATCCGACAGAACGAGCGACATGTTTATGTACAAGCTTTAGCGCTAGCACTAGCTTGCTGGGCTACATTACGTCTTTGTTGCCTGCTTGCGACTCGCATCGTATTCAAAGTACGGGAACATATCTCAAGCAAGCCTTAAACGAACATCCTCTCCTGCACACCAGTGACCACCAACACATTTTCACCATTTTGTCCTTATAATACAGTCAGCGCAATCCACTCTTGTCGTTGCCACGGTAACTAGTGTATCCGGTTACATTTGAGTTGACAAGATGACACCCAATGATCATAAAAAACGGGATCCGGTGGTATCGGAATACAAGATTTTATTGTGGATAGCCCGAAAGTGCAATAGTGAAAGATCAAATTTCTCTTTTTGTCTGAGCCGGGGGCATTACGCGTTTGTCCCACACCGCAGACGTTTTTTTTTTAATAAACAACTTTAATGTCCGTCAGATATTTACAGTACTACGGCATAAGACACGCGACAAGGATTAACACAAACAAGCTTTTGGATTCAAATATATTGTACATGACGGCGACGCGGAGTCAATATCTTTAGCGGAGCTGATCAATGACGAATTGTAAATGTGTTGCATTAAGTTAAATACAACTGAATTGGACACGCAGCATGTGACCAGGACATTTTCTCAAGGGGACACTTTTTATCAAAGTTTTTTTGATTCATGTCTGCCTCCAATTTAACCCATTTGAAAAAGTTCTCAACTCTCAAGCTCAATACTTACAATAGGGCCATCACCACGCTCCAGGAAAGGTTGGTGGTTGATGTGAACAATTGCAGGTAACAGATACTGTAACGCAGATGCATAACAATTAAAATTTTCAAATGCTGGCCACCCCACCCGTTTCATTTCAAATTATGTCAGCCTACCGAGAGCGTTTTGCCAGAACCAGTTTGTGCAATGCCAACCATATCATGGCCACTCAGTGCTAAAGGCCAACCCTGAGCCTGAATGGGGGTGGGCTCTGTCCAGTTTTGCTTGTTGATCACATCCATAACGTAGGCTGGTTCGTATTAATAAATAAAAAAGAGAGAGACGTTTTTAAATGCAACATATTCAAGCACCATCAAATCTATACAGTACTTACATGGAAAGCTTGCCTCGTGGAAATTTACAATTGGATTAGGGCAGTTTCTCCCCTTCACGGTGATTGTTTTGGCCCTTCTATATTGTTCAACTTCTGGCTGTAGTTGGGGGGGGGAAAGAAAAAAAAAAGATTTACTACAGCGACCATGGCGATTGCATAACGTCAACACGTGTAGCCCCGCACAGATGTGTTGCATAACACCGGGACCATGTCGATACCTACCAGAGGCCTCCTCGAGACGTCTGGGTGCTCCTGGTAAAAGTTTTTCTCAAACTTGGGAAGCTCGTCCAGATTCCAGTGTTTCTTCCGCAAACGTTCACCGGGGTTGCCGAACTTTCCTCCACCACCTCCTCCACCACCACCACGGCCACCACCAAAACGATGAGGGCCGCCACCATAGCTGAAATACAACAAGGTAGTTTGATAAAGGCGAACTGAAGCTCTTCGGCCAAGGGCAAGAGTCCCGTCTCAACTGCGTCATTGTAAGAAGCTGTAGAACTGCTATATACTTTCCGGCCAGTAGAGGAACAATGAAAACTGCCGGCATTTTGTATGTGCATTGCCACATGGCGAAAAAGCCGACCATTAAAACGCAACAATAACCGGGCCTGCAGGTTCACCATCACCCCAGGCACGTTAATTGTGTGAAAATAACGTACGATAGGTATACATGTCTTTGAGCGCAATTACGTTGTTCGACGTACAACGTCGAAGAAGCTAACAAAAGTGCTAGCTTCAAGCTAACCAACAGCCGCCATATCAGGCACGAGGCCAGACAAGGCCTCGGCCAAAGACCTCAGGCTGCCTGTTACCGGCCTTTTGTGCAACACGTGTGAGTTATCCGACAACTTCGTCAATAGTAATACAAATAGACACATTACGTCGAAATGAATAAAGCTGTATTGTATTATTCAGAATTGTCTTGATTACGCCCGGTCCGCCATTTTCCACGAGGGGACGACAGCCTCGAAACCAAAAGAAAAACATGTACTTACCCTCTATCTCTGTCCCTGTCTCGGCCACGGTCTCTATCGGAATAGCCTGGCATGTTGGTTTGTATTTGTATAACGCTAAATTTAAAATAAAAGAAAAATTGCCGTCTTCAGCCACCGATTGAAGTTGAGGTCGGCAGCGGTGCAGAAATGCCGGTTTCAGAAAAAGGAGGTCCGGTTTATATAACGAGCGGAAGTTTGACTTCCGCCGTATTCATCCGCTGTATTGGGTTTTCAACTTGAGCGGCATGAAAGAGCAACGAACAGTAAATTAACTTGACGTACTAACGTTTCCTTTGAATGTGTGTTTGTATTAAACGAAAACTCAAAGGTGAAAAGAAAATTCATTTGGCTCTATCCTTCACCCTATCGCTTATTCCGAAGTACCGAAACAGCGGATGAATATGTTCCAAACAAAATCCGGTAATGCGGTTCCTCGTGAAATACCACAAATGACGTCACCAGGACCAACCCATATATGAACGCACGGCATTCTTCCGTGACGTCTGCTTATTGTTTGTCCATCCAACAATGCATTTTCCGTGCCGCTTTTCCTCACTTGGGCTCCCAGCTATCTTCGGGCGAGAGGCGGGCAGCACCCTGGACTGGTCGCCAGCCAATCGCAGGGCACATATAAACAAACAACCATTCGTACTCACATTCACACCTACGGGCAATTGTGAGTCTTTAATTTACCTGCAATGCATGTTTTGGAGATGTGGGAGGAAGCCGGAGTACCAGGAGAAAACGCACACAGGCACGAGGCGCACATGCAAACGCCACACAGGCGAGGCCGGGATTTGAACTCGGTCCTCAGAGCTGTGAGGCAGATGTGCTAACCAGTCGATCACCGTGCCGCCCTTATTGTTTGTTTCACTTTAAAATTATGTTAATGGTAATAAATCTCGAGGATATAATTTTCCATGAGTAACACCTACTAAAAGTCTACATACTCCTTCAAATGCCAGGTTTTTGTGATTAAAAATAGACAC
>NC_084540.1:9739924-9759924 GCF_024500275.1 Phycodurus eques | reverse complement strand
AGTTTTCCACACCTTAATCTTTAGCGGTATCAGTAAATACACAGGGAGTGGCATCCCATTCAAAAGTAAATAATTAGTGTACAACCCCAATTCCAATGAAGTTGGGACGTTGTGTTAAACAAATAAAAACAGAATACGATGATTCGCAAATCTATATTTAATTGAATACACTACACACACTTTAATTGAATACACTACAAAGATATTTAATGTTCAAACTGATAAACTTGATTGTTTTTAGCAAATAATCATTAACTTAGAATTTCATGGCTGCAACACGTTCCAAAAAAGCTGGAACAGGTGGCAAAAAGGACTGAGAAAGTTGAGGAATGCTCATCGAACACCTGTTTGGAACATCCCACAGGTGAACAGGCTAATTTGAAACAGGTGGGTGCCATGATTGGGTATAAAAGGAGCTACCCTGAATTGCTCAGTCATTCACAAGGAAAGATGGGGCAAGGTTCACCTCTTTGTGAACATGTGCGTGAGAAAATAGTCGAACAGTTTAAGGACAATGTTCCTCAACGTACAATTGCAAGGAATTTAGGGATTTCATCATCTACGGTCCATAATATTATCAAACGTTTCAGAGAAGCTGGAGAATTCACTGCATGTAACCGGCAAGGCCGAAACCCAACATTGAATGCCCGTGTCCTTCGATCCCTCAGGCGGCACTGCATCAAAAACAGACATCAGTGTGTAAAGGATATCACCACATGGGCTCAGGAACACTTCAGAAAACCAATTTCAGTAAATACAGTTCGGCGCTACATCCGTAAGTGTAACTTGAAACTCTACTATGCAAAGCAAAAGCCATTTATCAACAACACCCAGAAACGCCGCCGGCTTCTCTGGACCCGAGCTCATCTAAGATGGACTGATGCAAAGTGGAAAAGTGTTCTGTGGTCCGACGAGTCCACATTTCAAATTGTTTTTGGAAATTGTGGACGCCGTGTCCTCCGGGCCAAAGAGGAAAAGAACCTTCCGGACTGTTATGGACGCAAAGTTCAAAGGCCAGCATCTGTGATGGTATGGGGATGTGTTCGTGCCAATGGCATGGATAACTTACACAATCTGTGAAGGCACTATTAATGGTGAAAGGTACATACAGGTTTTGGAGAAACATATGCTGCCATCCAAGCAACGTGTTTTTCATGGACGCCCCTGCTTATTTCAGCAAGACAATGCCAAACCACATTCTGCACGTGTTACAACAGCGTGGCTTCGTAGTAAAAGAGTGCGGGTACTAGACTGGCCTGCCTGCAGTCCAGACCTGTCTCCCATTGAAAATGTGTGGCGCATTATGAAGCGTAAAATACGACAACGGCAACCCCGAACTGTTGAACAGCTGAAGCTGTACATCAAGCAAGAATGGGAAAGAATTCCACCTTCAAAGCTTCAACAATTAGTGTCCTCAGTTCCCAAACGTTTATTGAATGTTGTTAAAAGAAAAGGTAATGTAACACAGTAGTAAACATGACCCTGTCCCAGCTTTTTTTTTGGAACATGTTGCAGCCATAAAATTCTAAGGTAATGATTATTTGCTAAAAACAATAAAGTTTATCAGTTTGAACATTAAATATCATTAAGTAATAGTTGGATGACACAAATAAGTGGTTTACAGTACAATTTCCTTGTTTGTCAGAAAATGTCATAAGATTTTTTTGCTTCAAAACCAGCTCGTCTTTAAAGTCCTTTAAAATTGAAAATAAAAATGTTGTAAATTTGACACACCACGGAGAAGAAATATCGTGTCTTCGTAGTGTATTCAATTAAATATAGGTTGAACATGATTTGTAAATCATTGTATTCTGTTTTTATTTGTTTAACACAACGTCCCAACTTCATTGGAATTGGGGTTGTACAAGGGCTCATTTTTGAAGCAGACAAACTGTTGTGATAAAAGTTTTCAGATTCTAATTTAAAAGGAAAAAAATATAAGAATGTATCTTTGTACAAGGCCTGACTTACATTGTTAGACAAAGGCAAGTTTAATTCAAACTACTTACACAAAAAAATAAAATACTCTTACAAAATGGTAGTGTTCACATACATCAAACAGCATCAGTCAGCTAGGAGAGATAATAGTCCGAGTGGATTGATCATGCTATAAAACAAATCCACAAAGTTAAGAGCTGTATCTCTTGACCTCTTGATAAGAAGTTCAATTCGTCAGTGAGAGGCAGCAAAGGTGGCATTGAGCAAAGTAGTGTAGGATGTGCATGTGATCCATCTGCTTGTGCACTGGACTTCTACGTGGAAGAATATGCCCTTTAGGTCATCATTTAATACCAAGAGCAACCTCCCTCTGTTTTTGTGCAACTTGTTTCACCCCATTTCAACAAAATCAGTTTCTAATTAAGTTAAACATAAATTACAGGTTGTTTGATCCACATGTATGAACAATATATTTTTACTGTACAAAGCACCATGTGAGGACACCTGTCACTTTGGCATACATGTTTACATTAAAGAACAACATAACAGTTTATCTTTTTTCATGTATGCAAATGTTAAGAACAGTCCACGGTCAGAGAGATTGCTAAACAGGCAGCATCCTTTCGAAAACATTCAATAATTTTATGTCCAATGATAGAAAACAATCTCACAACTGGAACATTATTAGCAGAACATTATAGCAGGAGGCCATCTCATTCAGCTCACTTCCAACCTAGTGTTCAGACAGGCAACAATTAGTTGATGCTAAAACGTTCATCATTTAGAAAGTAAGGTACAATGGTCAAAATTTGCTTGTTTAGTTGTCAAAAAAAAAAAGAGTCCATATTATAACCCCTGAGAATGTGGCTACAAATATTTATTCTTGCTGAATTTAATTTTTTTGGGGCCACAAACAGGCATCGATAGTGTATGTGGACTTTGAAAAGAAATCAATCAATATACATACATATAGTTATATGGGTGCCAATGTAAAGACAAATGCTGATACTATTTCACACCACATGGTATCCAAAGACATTGGATTCAAACACAAAAGCAAACATTTGAATTCATGCATAACACCCAGTTAAAAAAGTGGCTGTTGACCAAAGGGTTACAAAAATAAAAATAAAAATCACAAACAAAACATTGTTGCTTTCATCGATCCAGAATAATATCAGTAGATTTTAAAGGGTCTGCTCACTTTTACAAAGACGTGTGTGTTTATGATTTGTGAGCCTTTAAGATATACCTCCCATTAAAGATAAGTGTGTTAAACAAACCCAAATACTGTATTCTTTGAGTGAAATTAAGCTTAATTCAGTTCTTACAAATTCCTTTTATAATTTAAACAGTAACACTGTATTTTTATAAACAATGGCAACGGGGAGATGTGACATATCAGCAATAAATTAGATATATTAGAAATGTACTAATTCTCTTCCATTTTCCCTGTTATATAAAAATAACATCGCAAGCGTTTGTTCACATATTCTTGTTCAAACAAACCAGTTGACAATGAGTGACAATGGGAATGCAGCTTGTGCAGCAACTCATGGGGGTCCTTGCTGCTGTCTTTGGAGAGGGATGGAAATCAGTCTGCCAAATTCAGTCTCATTGTCACATCCCCACATGCAGTATCCCTGTTGGCTAGGCATTACCGCTCGCTTCCATGAGAGCAGTCAAAGGCACGCTCCATATTGAGAATTAATGTTTCCAAGTGGTTACCGTAACCATTAATTACCCTGTACTCTAGCTAACACACCACTCTTGGATATGCAGTTGTTGGTTCAGTGAGCCTTGCTACATGGAATAGTTGTTATTTTTTAAATGCTTGAATGAATGTAGAAAAAAGGAAGAGCCAGCTAATCCTGCATGTTCCACAAGTTAGTAAATAGTCTGATTTATTAGCAGCTGCAGAGATTGTTTTTTCAAATAACAAAGAAGACCATAGTGTGTTCGATGTGTGTGTGTTAAAAAAAAAAAAAAAAGAAAAAAAAAAGTGACCTTCTGGTTGTTGGGCCGTGCCTCATCACAGAGTCACTCCACAGCAAACCCACAAGTCTCCTCAATGGCAGTGAGCAACTTGTCATAAAGTTTGTCATAGCTTTCATAGGGAGGGATGTCAATCCGATTGAAACTGTAAAAATAGGAGATGATTTTAAGTTATTGCAACATGCATTAGGAAGTTCATGTACAGTAAATGGACAGAAGTATTGAGACACCGGTGTGTGACACCAGCGGCAAAATGGAAGCATTTGGGCATTTATTCCATATCCTTGATATCGTAAGGTCCAATGATTAGTGCATTCTTTGTACTCACTAGTAAGACAATTCAGCGCACTAGTAGAATGACTAGGGTGCACTAGTAAACCAGTAGTAAAACTAGAAATATATCTTTCCAAAACTAACACATTTTGCCACATACTGTATGTTTGGGAGATTTTGTTATGGTCATTTGAAAGCAAGTTTGAACTTTTGGGCCATAATTCCAAATGTTTTTTTAGGCACACTCCTCATCACCAAAAGAACAACATGGCTACAGTAAAGCATAGTGGTGGCAGCATCATGCTTTGGGGCTGTTTTCTTCATCTGGTACTGGGGCCTTAGTCAAGGTGGAAGGAATTATGACCAGTTCAAAATACTAGGTAGTGTCAGCACAAAACCTTTAGGCTTCTGCTAGAAAGCAAAAACAAAACAGTCAGGAAAAGCCTACTAGAACACCTGAACTTTGTTTTGGGTTAATCAACAGCACTTGGTGCCAGGTATGCACCAACTCCCATCTGACATGAGTTTGAAGGTGATTGGTTAATTCTGAAGAGAGCTACATCTCCAGTAATACGAGGGTGTGCACACTTGTGCAACCTAACTATTTTAGTTGTACAGGTTATTGGCCACATTCATAGTGGTGAAAGTTTTCAAATTAAAGTGGGTACAGCACAATAGTTAACTTGTAAGGTTTCATTGTGTACTAGTGGGCCAAAAGTAGCACTAGTGGAAAAAACAATACGAGGAACACAGTTGTTCTACTCGTGTGCTGAAATGTCTTACGAGTGATGACCAAAAGAATACTAGTACATGAACCTTAAGCTGGATAGAACCAAGAAGACTTTCTACAACAGAGCCTGTTGAAATGTTTGTCCGTTTATTCAGATATTTATTCAGGTTTAACTGCTTCCTCCAACATTCTAAAAACATGCTGCCAAAGTCAGCTGGGATAAGCTCCAGTTAGCAATGAGCCTAATGATAATGAAAAATGAAAATAATATTCCCCTAAACATTTTTCTCACCACGTGTGGGCTTTGGGGAGGTTGTTGGTGTTGGCATCAATCTGGTGGATGGTAAATAGCCGTGGGCCAGCAGCACCTGCATAAAAGGAAAATAGAGTAACATGTCAGTAAAATTGACACCAGACGTGTGGTTTTACAGTATACATTTGCACCATTATTACAGGTATACATGATGCATAGATTAATTTACACTTGAGACGATGTGAGTCTTGGGATGCACATGTCATGGAAACAATGAGTCCCAACCCGCGAACAATGAGTCCCTGCAACCTATCACGGAATACAGATACAGCAATACTCTGCCATATCATGGTTCTTGCTTCGCGGTCCCACGATATTGCAGATTTTTATTACAATTTTTACTCTATTTTTTATATAGTTTGTACAATATTTTTGTATTATCCATTGCTCTTGCTCTCTCTCAGTATACAGTATTATGTGTGTTTAGGCCTATGATAGAAATTTCCTTAGGACGATATTATTTTCCCAAAAACTATCAGGAGAAACGATAGTATCATTGATTTTTTTTTTATGGCTCTGATATAATAAGCATAATAATTCGTCACTCACTTTTCTTATTCTAAGAATAATGAATACTGACATTGTAATGTACAACAATAAATAAAAGATTAAAAAAAAAAAAACAGACTCCGTTCACAAAAATTGCAATTAAACAAATATTAAACATTTGCCATAGGAGGTATCAACAGTCATTAATGCCTTAACAGGCAATATTTACTGCCAATCAAGTTTCCAGTTGGTTAAGAAAAAGTGCCAAGTAGCAACATTAATAACGTCACAACAAGTAGATCAAAGCAACTCGTTTTGATTGAAAGATTTGTCCTACCTTTTAAAAGTCTGCAGACTTTTTTTTTATTTTATAAACGCTGCTTACATGTTTACTGGCTACATCTCTTACAAAAAGCAACGCTATACTGTCTGTAATACTGTCCGTGCGCCATAGTCCTGTTTGTATTTGCATTGTTGGACAAAGGGTTCCATAATTGTAAGCTGATGGGAAATGTCCCACTGTGTTTTTTGATCCCACCTGCAGAAATCGGCTGCGATGGTTGTGTTTAAAATTTCTTTAGTCACCATGAAGTTGTAAGTTGTGGTCTTCGTTGCGACTTCATACAAATTCGACATACGAGCTTGTTGGTGTTAGCGGGACGGCCATCTGGCTGGAATCCAAAATGTTCCCACATTGTCGCGGTGGCGTTAGGGCAGGGGTGTCAAACTCAAATTCACGGTGGGCCAAAATTAAAAATTGGGACAACGTCACGGGCCAAACTCAATATTTAATGAAAAACAACTGCGATGTGCATGTTCTCTCCAGAAATGTAGCGTTAGTTTATCATATGACAACCAACTTACATTTTGCTTAAACACTGAATCTGGAATAAACATTTAATATTATAAAAACGAGAAATCAAATTTGTGATAAAAGACATCAGTGGTATTTGTTGTTTTGTATTTAAATAGATCAAATTAATTCTTCTGTCTCTCCAGCTTCTATTTATCTATCTCCAACTACCGTTCTTTTTTATGTACATCTTTTTTCGAAGGCCAACAACAAAACAACCCAAAAAAATAAGAATGTCCTTCAATAAAAATCCAAACTTCAAACTATTAACAATCCCTGCCGAGGAGATGATAAAGGGCATTAAAAAAAACAATTCAATTATGTTATATTCTTTGTTACAGCCACGTTGCTCTGCACACAACAAACATGTCTGTCTGAACAGACAATCTCCCTCCCGCCTGTCTTGGAAGTTAACTGTTTTCCATCTTTCGTTTGGCCATTTTTGGGAAGGGAAAGTGTGAATTTTACTCGAGGAGACTGGTAGCATAGTTGCTAACAACTGCAACAGAAAGGGAAGGGGCGCACGCCGGTCCAACACACTAGCAAAGCATTCTGGGATTTGTAATATTAGTGGTGCATGTGTTATATATACTGGCGGGCCAGCTCTAATACACATTTGATATGGTCTTGCAGGCCAAATAGAATTAGATCGTGGACCAAATTAGGCGCCGGGCCTGAGTTTGACATGTATGCGTTAGGGTTTGGGACTATTTCCATTTATGCTGCTAAGTTTTCTATAACTGCAGCTGTCAGAAAACTTGCATCTCAAACACGCGCACACACTCTTCAAGATCTTTGATTGGTTTAGAGACCACGATGATGAAACCCATCGTGTGTCGGCTTGTAAGTCGCGCAAGTCTGCACCATTCTGAAATTAGGGCGCATATGCGACCAAATTAGTCGCCACTCTGAGGTCCTGTCTAGCCAAAAAGGAAAAAAATAAATAAATACGCCGGATTTCCAGCACCACGCCAGAGTACTAAGCCATTGCTCTGCGTCCTAAAACGCAGCTTGATCGTACTTTATGCGTCCCTGCTAATTTTTGTGCGTCTCAGACGCAGGACGCACTTCAAAAGAGATCCCTGACATGTATGTTTTGAGTTATGTGTTGTGACGTTGGGTCCAATGTGAAGAGCAGGCTTCTACAAGCAATGCTAAACCTATGTTCTGTTTTTGATTACTTGTTAATTTGTGAATTTATCAATTTTGATGTGGGACATAGGAGCCATTCTTGACACTGGCATAGGTGAGACAAGAAGCCTCATACATATTTGATAGTATGCTGTGATGTATGTTAGCGGATTTAATACTTCAGAATGACTTCCCAGAGTCATTCAAGGACAGGATCCTTCCAAAAAAATCATTAGAGGCAGCACTAAGGCCAGATGAGCAGAGGCTGCC
Source organism: Phycodurus eques (assembly GCF_024500275.1). Classification (NCBI taxonomy): domain Eukaryota; kingdom Metazoa; phylum Chordata; class Actinopteri; order Syngnathiformes; family Syngnathidae; genus Phycodurus; species Phycodurus eques. The sequence continues at coordinate 9,751,932 of NC_084540.1, read as the reverse complement.
ATTAGCAAAATGATGGCAAAAATGTCCATTTACAACAACCAATACAAGGCCACAGACGAAAATTCCGGCAAGTTTATGTTTTCAGCGAAGGTTTTGGTTTTTCATTTTCTCCAGATTTTTAGTCCAAGAGATTAGAGCTCACAGTGTAGTTCTCATGTCTGAGTGCGTGGTAGCAGTATTTGCCAGCAGGGCCCAGCAAACAAAAACAAAAAATTATAAAAAAAATGTTTTATATATATCCCACAAACACTCAGGGTTCAAATCAGGTCAGAGACTCACCTTCTGTAGACAGAAATCTCTTGGTTTTGCTATGTAGTGATTGAAAAGTAAGGAATGTATTAAAAATAAAAGAAAAATAAATCAAATAGTCTTCTCATTGATTTTACCTTGGAGGGCCTTGAAGCCCTGCAGTGGAACCCTGGAAGAACCTGTGACGAACTGTAGCAGACGGGCTCGCCGCTCCTCATCGAAGGACTCCACAGCTTTCCAGAACCACTTTACAATGTTACTGTCTGGTGTGCAATGTTTAAGCCGCGTGTTGGACTTCCAGTCATTGATGTCGATTTTACCCAAGCCACATACAATCAGCTGCAGAAGGAAGAAAATAATATGCGCTTATTTTAGAGATGCAATCTCACAGGCCACAATATTAGGTACAAATGCAGAATCTAAAGAGATCATTGAAAAAGAGTCACATTTGGACAATGTCAATAATGGAATACTGGTAATTATTTAAAAATACAGGGGTGCCTTAAGATACGAGTGACCAGAGTAGTTTTTCAAGATATGAGCTCTCATTCGTTAGGTTTTTTTTTTTTGCCTTGACTTGCGAGCTCAAACCTGAGATACAAGCACTGTATGCTGGCAGCAAAGTAAAAATTCACAATAAGCAGCAGTTTGGCAGACAGTGAACAATTCTTTAAAAAAAAAAAAAGAAGATTTAAGATGTTCAATGCCACTCGTAGTTGAAGTTCACTGTCAAACTGAACATAAAACAAAGAGAATTACACTTTTGTGTATTTAAAACAACAACTTTGCCTTAGGAATGCCCCTGCTACCACATAATGTGTTAATCAAATCTGAGTATTATTAACTTTGCGAAGACAGCTTTTTTATACAGCTTATACGTTATTAGATTCTGCAGGTTTCTGGTTAAAGTTGTACAGTATACGCAAGTGAAGTAACATGACTTATTCCACAATTACACCGACCATGTATATATTTTTTAATAGTGCAGGATGTTCGGAAAGTCACTGTGCACTTAGATGTTTCAATAAATACATGTACAGTTTCTTTGTATTCTTTGCACTTATATTTTTATTACCAGACATGTTTCGTTATAGGAAACAGGAGGTACATACTGCATTCTATATTGCAACATGTCTGATAATAAAATATGCAGGTAAATCTCAATAAATTAGAATAGTGTCAAAAGCTTCATTTAGGTAGTTAAATTCCAAATGTGAAACTGAAGAGTTGCAATGCACTCATAGTGAAATATCTCGCCCAGAGTCAGCAGGGATTGGCTCCAGCATGCCCACGACCCTAGTGATGATAAGCGCTACGGAAAATGGATGGGTGGCTGGATGAGAACCTTGGTTCTAGTCCTGCACCTCATAGAAGTGCCTTCAGATAGCTTTTTGTCGTGACTTACTCTAAATAAATTGTCAAGAGGACATAGGGAAAGTACCTCAAGCTCTTTCTCATCAAAAGCCTTTAAGAGGTGTTGGGGAATGACTTCATTGAAGCCCTTCTGTAGAGCAAGGAACTGAGCCTCGATGCCTCGCAGAAAGCGCCAGTTGACGTACAGTCGGACATATTCTTTCTTAGTGTCCTGTGTGACGGGCATGCTCTTTCCATTGGGCTTGAGCTCATGCTGGATGATCTCGCCGTAGGCATTGTGCTCTACACAGAAGGTGTGATCCAACACGCCTGTGATGTCATTGTCCCTGAGGAGTCATTAGAGGTTAAATTACCATTTTAAGTCAATCGCTAGAGTCGACACTGTGGAGAAAACATAATCCAAGAAAGAATCCATTTCGTAATATAGTACCATTACTCCAGCACAAATTGCTTCTTTTGTTTTGATTGAGTCCATCTGTATCACTGCAGATTTTCTGATGATGCCAATTTAGATACACTTTAAATTGATAGTTTCTAGTTCTGGTCAATATCAGTAGGAGTTGAGATGAACAATTATTTTAAATGATATCACTATTTCAGCAATCCTATAAACAAAAACAAAAAAATAATATTCAGCGGTGTGTGTTATTATTATTATCATCATCATCATCATCATCATCATCTTCTGAATCCTTCAGCTTTGCTCAACAATACACCCTAGGGGGCGCTGTCCCCCATGTGCTGTTGTCCAAGCTTTTGTTTCATATTCTGAAATGTGTTCAAAATGTGGTGTTATTTGCAGGACGTTGTACTAAACATTTAAAAAATAATAATAATATCACAGTCATGATATATAAATCTCACAGAACACTTTTTTACCCCCCAACAGAAATGTGCCTTGTACGTACAGGATCCAGACAAGACTGTTGTGCAGGTCCGGGTCTACAGACTCCATGTCGTCCAGGGTGATGGGTTTACCTAGCAGTTGTTTGTAGAATGGTAGTGTAAAGCCTCCATCAATGTAGTGGCCATGGAACACTGCCATCCCCATGATACGGCCCACAAAATGGAAGTATGACAAGTGCTCCTAGACATAGAAGACACACGCGTCTTTAATAAATGACTTACCTTTTGAACCTGCTCATCGTTTACAGTTGCATTCAAACGTATCCATCCACCATTTATTTGCAAAGGTTACACTCTTGCAGTAGCAATGAACATTTGTTTTAAATAAACAACACCATTACCGTAATAATATTTCAAGTGAAATGTGTATTTTTGCAAATGTAATTTACAATGAGGGTTGGATCATTTTGAGTGAAACTGTATAATCTTCACAAATGCCTCCTGCCTGAAAAATCATGAAGTAAAAAAAAATACAAACTAAAAATAAAAAAAAGCTAACAACAGCAGGCATAAAATAACTGGGATCTCAGAAACACAATTTGTTCTTCTAATGATGCATTCTGAAGAAACGCAAAATGACGTAAACATTTTTATGCCATTTAAGTGTCTGAAATAGAGATTATAAAGGAAGCCAGCAAGAGGACTTGAATCATGAAGCATTAGTCAGGTGATCAATTTCAGTGATAGTTTGATACGAACTACCAATTGCGGTTGTTTATAGCTTGGTTGCAGTGCCATCACATTTACTGTAATTGCTGTATTGTCCATGACTTACAGGGTTGACTGCAGAGTCCGGGTTAATCTGCAGAGTGTAGATGTCATCACGTGAGTACTGGAACAGTCCATAGTACGGGTTCAACATCTCGTGTGATAACAGATAGAGCCACTCCCTGGACAGAGAGACCAAAATACTGTACAGTAAACTGCATATTTGTGACTCGGCATTCTCAAATTAACTAATTTACAGGTCATTTTGGAACCTATCCTCCATTATTTGCTGAAAAAACTCACACGTTCGCTGTTTTTGTGGTAAGGCCAAAGCAATATAGTTGTGCTTTGCCATCTTTTGGCATCTTGGTGCCAAGGAACTATGTTGAATTGAGTTGAGGAGCTTCATATTGACAAACTATAAGAGCGTTGCCTCCATGTGGGCACCAAGAAACTATGTGGAAGTCAGTGGAGGAGCTAAATTTTGACTAAGGTAGTGCTTTGCCAGTTGCAATCTTGTGGCATTTACAGGTAATTAGACAGTATATAGCGTGAATTTCCGCTATTTGCGGCAAGGCTTGGTCCGTATTGCACTTTTAATAACTTTCCTACCTGGCCACTCCACCATAATCAAGTCCTTCTTCTCCCCGAAACTTCACCATGAGCCTTTTCCATAGGTCCTTTGGCCTCATCTTCATCACCTGTCGATAGGATTCCTGCAACGCAGTAACACAACGTTTACAACTTTATAAAACCTGCTAGTTGCAGATTTGCACAAAGCAAAATGGAGGAAGTATCGACACCTTTGCGTGAACAATTGCAATATACTCTTACTACCATTACATTGTACATGAGCAGAACTAGTGATGCACTACAGTTGTCACCCTTTTAACAACAGATATGACAATGTTGCACCACACCAATATGAAAGGGAAATGTTACAGCTATTGAGAAGGTGCGACTGACAAGTCCTGTAATGTTGCAGTGTGCTGCTTCCATAGTTTAGACCAATTGGTTCATTGCTGTCATGCTCCAGCTCAATTAGTGTTCATCCCATGTGCAGACTGCTGGCAGTATTAAGGGCAGCGTTCATTAAAAGTGGATTAGGGGCAGTTATAATAAACGCAGTCATAAGACTATAATAACACAGCCTCTTTCACCGCCACGTTCCACTCTTCCCTTTCAGATGAGGCAGACAACTTTGAGGTGCTGTGAGGGTAAAAAGGAAGGTCTTATCCACACCAAAAGGTACACATTAAGAAGGTTCTGACAGCCCACAGGCTAACACTTGCCCATTCAGTCAGCATTTAAGACGGTCTAGTGTTCAGATGGTCTGGAGAAGTTATGCAGTCATATCTCGCGCAACCTTAAGCTGTCCTTTGCCCTACCGCCTGTCTCTCTCACAGTGAGATCAGACAACAAAAATGTCTTCCTTCAGATTAACAGACATAGCTGTTCCAGCACATTCCACCGCATAGTTTATGAGGGCCGTACAGTCTGTTGCAGGTGTTGTTGCTCTGATAAAGGCCCTGCACCTCACAGATGCAGTAACACTCCCCAGAGAGAGGTCTGCTTTAGATTTGAAACAGAAAGGCTCCACACATCATAGATAATGCTGTGTGTGTGCACGCGCGCGTCACATTCAAACAGCCCTGGGCAATGCTGTTTATGGGAGACAAGAAATAGAGATAAAACATTCACATAACATTGCGTGAGTCTAAAAATAACCAGGAACAGTTAACTAAGAGCAGATCCCGTGTCGTCTGCCTCACAGACAGTGCAATAGCATTATATGTATAAGTGGTGCCTTTACTTTACTATAGTTTAATTAATTCCATAACCAATTTAATCGCATATAAATAAAATGTTTATTTATTATATTTATTTATTTTTATTTATTATTTATTATATATAAATAAAATGTTCCCATTAAAATGAACTAAAATGCCATTAATCTATTTGAGTCCCCCCAAAACAACAGCATTTTGTTACATTTTTAAATAAAGAAAAACAGTAAATAATTTTAACAGAATTTAAAGGAAACTAAGTAAAACAAAATGAACTGTTTTTATAATGTATATTTGATATATGCCTTTAAAGCGAGTGACATGAGGAGCTGGAATCAGTCTGCATATGAGCATCAGGGCAGCTCCTTGCGAGTGTTTTCATTTTTTATTTGAGTTTCATTGCCCTACTCAAACAGCTGAAAGTTCATCTGCGACTGTGCCTCTCCTTTCCCAGATGCAGGGGCTTTACTGCTACCTCACAACTGGCGTATTTGAAGCTCGCTCAATTAATATTTTTTTTTTGGCTTACAACACAAGGGGGGGGGGAATAAATTTTAAATGTATATATGTGTGTGTATATATATATATATATATATACACACACACACACACACACACACACACATATATACATACATATATATATATATATATATACACACACACACACACACACACACACACATATACATATATACATATACACATACACATACATATATATATATACACACACACACACACACACACATATATATATACATATACATATATAAACAACCAACCAAGCAACATCTCCCAACTCCTAACTAAGGCTAACTCCTAAGGCTTGTATGTTGGGGCACTTGTAAGTCAAGGTACCACTGTATTATGAACTGGTTCAACAGGCACTGCTTCAATGAAGCTCATGTATTAGTCAAGGTTTCCAAATGTTTCTAACGATTTGTTCTCCTGGGGTGTCTTGGTGAAACATAGATGATGCGATGACATCTTGATGTCATTCCCTCCTCACCTCAAATATTTCCTCACGGGACACCTCGATGCGACAATGCCCAGCCTGTGGCTGCTGCTGAGACAGTTCCTGTCGGAGGATCTTGAGCTTCTGGACCAGGTCTCGCTTGTACTTGGGCACCGTGAGACACTCTGCCTCCTCTGGGAGCTGACCTGTGGACACCAGAGCCTGCTGGACCTGATCCTTCAACTGGTTCTGTCGACTGATGAGCAAAAGAAATATAATTTTAAGGAAGATGGGAAAGGCCAGAAGTAAGAGACAAAGTTATGATTATATTTACCAAGGCCTGAGGTTATATTTATTTAAAGAATAAATATAACCTTTGAGACTTTTATGTTTTTTTCCCTTTTTTTTATATTCTTGGTCAGATAATCCACATTTTCATAGTTTTATCAGGAGACAGAATGGACTGGGATGAATAAATAGCATGTCACACAGATACATACAATTTAAAATCTAAACTCTAACGAGGATATTAACACGAAGAAGTATTGTAAAATCACTTAGAGGCAACATGGCCACATGGCAACACAATTACATGTCGAAACAAGAGGTGGTGCTACAACCCCTAAATAGGACAATTTTAGACAATCAAAAGATGACGAAAGTAATCGCACAGGAAGTCCAAAAGTAAGGAAGAGTGAAACAACTGGCTGGTTTTGCAATACTATAATAAATACCACTGGACAGAAAAAATATGTTTTCTTCTTTATTGTATTCTTACTGACAAAAATTGGTAAATGATGAGTTTGAAATTATTTAGTGAAAAACCCATTACACTTTAGCCTAGCCCAATAATGGGGGAAATAAACCTGTATTTTAAATTGGAAATTATTTAAAGGAAAATCCCATTACACTTGAGCAACAGCTGCCTTTCAACCCTAAATGGAAAGGATCCACAATGTCTGTGGAATGCTATCACTTGCACATCCTCATTGTTTTTCCATGTCAAAATGGCTGGTGTGAAAAAGATCACTAAAACGGAATGTACAGTTTTCGTAGCCTTTGGACAGATGGACACAAAGTGGTGTAATATAGGATATTGGTCTTGAACTAAGTTAACAAATAGAAACAAACCATTAAATTAAAGATGTAAGATATAAGGAAATAGCAGCACGCAAAATACAATAATAACAAAGCTATTATTTCTCTCCACCATAGTTTTCCATATAATCAGTTTTCGGTTTATATATTGACGAAAGGTCAAAATGCATTCAAAAAATAATTGTCTTCTCATCCTTTTCTACACAAGTTTGATCAATCTATATCTTCAACCAAGAGCTTAGAGGTGGTTTTTGGTATTATATACAGAATCAATGGGCTCTTATGGAGTCCCCAATTTATGAGGTAGGACTATTTACACAATGGCATTTTGCACTTAAGTGGGGATAGCAGGCAAGTTGAGCTCTGAGTCGGGCTGTAAACAGAAGCAAAGCGAAGTGAAACGAAGAAGCATGCATGTGTCATTCAATGTGACTGACACTAGTAGTGTAGGTTATAAAAAAGGATTTTGATAGAAGTTCAAGTCAATTAATCTGAGAAAATAAACCTTTCAGAAAGTACATACTAAGGCAGGGGCAAACCAGTCAGCAGACTCAGACAGGCTGCAGTTGTCAGAGGTTGAATTAGACCACAATTGCTCTCAAATAACCTTCTAATGGCCTGCATTGTCTATAATCACATTGACAACTTGGCTTAGTTTGTAATGTCTGCCAAGTGGAATTGAGTTAGGCTTTTCAATCACTTCCTGTTAGGTCATAAAGCAACAGGGCTCCAAAGGACTCTCAAGAACTCCTCTTGAATCCCTTTATTTCCTGCAGACTAGACTCTGAGTGAGGGATGGGACGTAGGAAGGGGACTCGCCCGACAGCATCCAAATCGAGCAGACAACTCTTAGTGTAAGGGAAAGGATGAGAGGAGGCACAGAACAACATCTGCACTTTCACCTATAAATGAAATATCCCTGCCCAAGACTCTCCTGGTCACAAACAAAATGCATATCAGAATTCTCTTTTCGCCGATGAGCAGAACTCTGCAAACTACAGACATTCACCGCTGCGACACATCACCAAAATGAAGGAACATAAATCAAAATCCTGTGGGAGATTGCATGTTAACTTCTCATGTAACTATATTCAAAACAGGTCTGGATTCAAAGATTCGGTTACTGAAAAGTGACCCTGAACTGTCAGGTCGGTAATATCATGGGGGAAATGTGCAGCAAAATGTTTGCTGGATGCCCAGAAAAAGTCTCAATGAAATAAAAAGCAACATTAAAAATGACAAATTTGACAGATTTTGACAGTATATCAAACATTTTTGTGGGATGATGGAACTGGGGGTAAAAATCCTGAAATTGATAAAAGGCAGATGTCTTGATGGTACTCCATGATGCTTGATATCTTTTGCAGATACGAGATATTTCCTAATATATTAACATTTCTAAGCTGTTGAGTTTTGCAGCAACTGTGCCAAAACGACCTACCACTCTGTGCAGTCATTTACAGGTTAAATCAATGATTTGGCAATTCAACATATTACAAAGCTTAAGTATAATTAAATAACCTTGACACGTCGCACTGGAGTGCATAATTCTATTACATACAATGAATACTTTTTTGACCACAAAAAAATGCCCAACACTAAAATAGCCACAATGTCGAGAAAAGATGAACGCAATTGCTGTGCCCTCACCCACTTGGATGTTTTCTATTTCACCAGAATACAGAAAACAACTTCTCTGCATAATGTTGAAAGCATCTACATTGGAAAAAGGTGGCGTGCCAGGATAGGTTTTTAAGACTTTACAGGGGACCAGAGATGAGAAAAAGAAAACCGATCAGAAAATTATTTGATCCAAATGAACAGGAAAAGAAGAAACCGGATCCCTTTGCACTGCGTTGTGTCGCTGCACAGAGAAGGAGTGAGGTCAGGTAAAGGAGGCCCTTCAAGGCACCCGTCCACTGCTCCATCTTCATGAAGCAAAGGCTTATGGGTAATTCTATGGCTGTTAAAAGCACAGTAGGTGTTTGAACAGCTGCATAGGCAAAGACATTCTGAACACATGTTTGGGCCATGCTCAAAGGCTTGGCCCATACACAGACACATAAACCAATACATAAACCGCCACTTAAACCTCCAAAGATTGACTCAAACACACAATTCATTAACGGACTTGGGCATTACATTCATGTGCTATTTCCTGGATGTAAGCTATAGTCCTTGTCTCCCATTCTCCTGTCAGATGTCTTGCCAACACCAGCTACGTGACGGATAGTGTGCTGAAATGCATTTATGATCAGAAATTCTACAAGGTTTTTAAGCATGTGTGAGGTTTGTGTGGAAAGTGGAAGTCAGAGAGAATATGTGGCCGTGTGCAACAGGGGCTTCCTGGAATGAAAAACAAATCTCACCTCACATTCTGACTTTCAATGCCTCCTCGAGAGCCATTGGGGCTTGGGCTGTAAATGCAAAACAAAGACAATTGAGACCAGGAAATAAAGATTTGTTTTTTTACTGTTTAATGATTTCCCGATAATATAAGGCTACAAAAGGTCAAAGCTCACTTAAGGACTCTATGCAGGTTGGCAGAGAGGCGTGGGTCAGTGAACTGTGTGGTTCGGTTGTTGTGGTCCACAAAATATACTCTCCCTGTGGCAGTGTTCCTTATCTCCCATCCAGGAGGAAGCGGACCCAGTTCTTCACAGTTCACATTACTCAGATCTCTGACACGCGACAGAAGCGAAAACAAAACATTACAATGAATAAAAAATCTAAATACAAATAAATAATAATTAACAATGTTGACACTTTTACCACTGCAATAAACAGAATATGTTTCTGGAACAAGAGTGGGATCCGAGAAGCTCGATTATTTCTAACGTTCTTCATTATTTTAACAGTTTAAAAGACCAGATTTAGCAAGAATAGCTTGAGAAAACAAGCACACACACTATGATTTTGTCCTTTATAATTTGATATTCTATTTTACATTTATTACGACTTTTTATTCTATAAATATTGACTTGTTACTCTAGAGAGCGAGAAATGGCATTTCAATTCTCCGTATATTCTAGATATCAAGAGCATTGACAATACAAATCCTTCAATCCTTGAAGAGCATTTCTCATTCTTAAAGTCAGTGTTTTATCGTGCAAAGCCAGAGGGACGTGAGGCTTGCCAGGTATTACAATATCAGCCAGCCATGATTTGTTAATATCTGTGGTACACTAAAGTCTGTGTTTTTGCACGTGTAGATGCTTTTCACACACGCCTGACTATCTACTTTCCAAAAAGATTTAATACTTGACAGACTTGCAACCAGCCGTATGCGATGAACTCTGACTGGCCTATCATGACGCAACCTAATGTATCTCAATGTCAGATGGTAAAATCATAGGGTTTGTGATAAGGAAAGAAGTGTATGCGCCTAGCTCCTCAACTGTTCTGTCATGTCATGTGTTGTCGTGATGATGTCACAATTCCTGGAGGTCACATACCTGGGTACTCTGGGGTCATGCCATGTGCTGACACCTGTCTGAGTGTGAAGGAAGTACACTTGGCCTTGCTGTGTGGTCCTCTGTTCTGTAAAATGTTAAAAAGAGGGCTTAATTAAACATGATACAATACATTATTTGGTATCCAGAAAGAGCCAAATTGAAGATTTACTGAAATTTACAGGGTACTAAACATGGGAGAGAAAGGAGAGGTTTTATTTTTATTTTCTAGAGTTGAGCTAATTCGTAATTGCCTGCCACAGTGTGGGTTGTCAAGGTGCTGCCTGCTGAGAGCTTTCTGGTAACGTTTTGGATTAACACCCTGCTTTAACTACTCAGAACCTTCCAACCAATGCACTGTATAAGTTTCAGGTAAAAACTCTTGGCGTGTGCTCACATAAGAAGAATCAGATCTGCTGACAGATTTAAAAGGCATTGCCCACAAAATTAAGGAATGAATGAGACAAGCCTACAGTGGCTAGGACTGGAGCCTACTAAATCTGAGGCGCTGAGCATAAGGCTAAGATATGCTTCATCACCTCTGGCTCCAAAACCCCGGTGAAGAAAAATCCTGCGAGGATAAACAAAACTCCCATAGATGTGTGGAGGACTGCAGCTGGTGTGTGTGTTTATTTTTTACATGAATGCATTTCAGTGTGTGTAGAAAAGAGAAAGAGGTGGTGAGGGGAGCAGATGGGAACAACCAGCCTTTAACAGCTACAATTCAATTAGATTGTCTAAAATGGAGCGAGTATTACAGGCTCCTTGTGTGGAGCTGTAGCATCACAGAGAGGTTGTGGACTGAATGAGGGCTCAGACTAGTTGCTTTACTGAGCCCACTGTTCAGCAGGAAGGAGGGCAGGGGCAAAGCAATGAGCACACCAACTATCGCACCCATCCCCCGCATAGACAACTTAGCTGAACATCCATCCATCCATCCATTTTCTGAGCCGCTTATCCTCACAAGGGTCGCGGGAGACCTAGAGCTTATCCCAGCTATCGTCGGGCAGGAGGCGGGGTACACCCTGAACTGGTTGCCAGCCAATCGCAGGGCACATATAAACGAACAACCATTCCCACTCACATTCACACCTACGGGCAATTCAGAGTCTTCAATTAACCTACCATGCATGTTTTTGGGATGTGGGAGGAAACCGGAGTGCCCGGAGAAAACCCATGCAGGCACGGGGAGAACATGCAAACTCCACACAGGTGGGGCTGGGGATTGAACCTCAGAACTGTGAGGCAGACGCTCTAACCAGTCGTCCACCGTGCCGCAGCTGAACATCATTATGAAATTATTCTAAGAAGTTAATGCTGGTTATACCATTAGCGAATGATCATTTGTGGCAACACTACAGTTCTGCTTAGCGTTTGGCTTTGATATGCTTTGGCCGTGGTTCTTTCCCTCTCGAACTTAGTCGAGCCAACTACTAAGTCACTGGCTGAGTTGCTCACAGACACATTTTCGAAAAT
>NC_084540.1:9617424-9732424 GCF_024500275.1 Phycodurus eques | reverse complement strand
AAGGGTCCGACCAACATTATATACGACTACTAATAAGACTAATAATAATATACAGAATCAAAAAATTTAACAACATGTCAATGTCACACTACAAACAAAGGTTGAGTATCACTTACAGCCTGTGTCTTTAAGGCGGTTGATAGCATTGGACAAAAGGCGAACGCATCCCAGGAAGCCAGCCCCTTGTTTCTTGTGAATCTTCTTGTGGTTCCACACACTAATAGTGATAGAATCTGATTTCCCGATGTATCTGAGGTGAAAATACAAATACATAAAATATATTCATGATACATGTACAGTAGACACAATAAGAGTCTGCGCTGTCTGAGTTTCTTAAAGATAGGTAAATCAGTCCAAGCAGCACCTCCAGAATTTTCATCTCTCTCTATAGCCTCTATGTTTTAGCTTCCCTGTGACCACGTTACATGTTCTCTCTTTGTTACAATATCAGGTGAGGCTATGAATGTGAGTACTTGTTTTCACACATGTAGTTGGGAGGACTCACTCCTTAATTAAACTCTGTAGAAGTGACAGAAGGGGATCTCAGTGTAATTATCATAGCAGTCACCAAAAGGGATATGAAACAATGGTCTGTGAGTAAGATGTCTGGACATTTTGAGTCAATGCCAAATGCCTGTCTGGAGTGCAACGTGAGAGCGCGGCTAGGTCAGACATACAGTACATGGGAGGAAGGAAGTACCGTAAAGTCCTGGTCATCTGCAACACCCGCCATATAATAAAATTAATTAGTCTGGTCACAATCTTTAATACGAATCATCTCCGATAACATACACAGTCATGCATCCAAAGAGAGTAATATGCTAAAAAAGGATTAACAACTGAGGGAAAAAAAGACTAAGTGGTGGTACTATCTGCTGATAGTAGTTTTCAAAGAATTACCCAACATTAAAAATAAATTGTAAAAATAACGTGATACTGTAGTGTAATGCCAATACCCTCTACAAACATTTTGAAATAAAACACAACCTTCTTTTCGAGGAAATTAGCCAGAGCTGCTTACAAGCTGACGGACCTTCCCGATCAGAAGCCAAACGGTCGCGGCACGATGTTTGGCGATCACTGCTTTAGAACACTAGCTAGTTGATACAGAATCAACATCGGCTCTCGTGGTCGTAGCCACATTTCGCCGGTTTCTGACGATCCCATGTTAAGAGCACAAGAACACATGCTCAGTTACTGCCATACTTATGGTTTTTATTTTCATTGTTTTATATTTATGTGCTATAGGTGTTTTCAATACACATTTATTGTAATTATGACTTAAAACTGCATTAGCATAGGTTAGCGATAGACTACGGCGCGTCTTACATCTTAGCCGCAGGGACTGAATTCTATCGTAAACTTAGCACCCCTTGTACATGATTAATCAGGTTTCCTGACATTTATAGACCAAGACTAATAGGTGTACTTATGCCAGAATAAACCATGCCATATGTTTTAAGAGAGACTGCATAAGGAGAACAGGTGGAGTATAATTTAAGGCCAGATAGCTTGTTGGGTTGATCAGATGACTAAAACCTCTCCTCTATTAAATTGGGATTAAAGATGAGAGTGAAGAGGGTGTATATCCAACACAACGTTGGAAGAATTATTCACAGCAAATCCCAAAGGATTTATGCTAAACCTAGGTCTGTCTCCCTCATACGCTTAAAATGTAAATACATGCACATGACCTTTCCCCCTCAAGTCAAATGTGACATGAACAGATAATATATAATATATGTATATTGGAAATGAAAAAAAGAGAGAGTCCGGTATCCTGAGCAACCAAACAAACTAAGACTCACGCTTCCTTCTGCAGTTGGCTACGCTCGTCGGTTGGATAAACATTGGAAACTTTCACTCTCACATTCACTCAGGCGCTCTGTCTGAATTTTTTCCAGGTTACTTTCACAGGACAAGCCATCTTTGGGAAAGGAGATCAGGGTAAATGTACTGGACATGCACGTGTTCCAGTCATTGGAAGAAAATACTACTAGAGTCTATTTCTGTGTATGAAATATTGTTCCAGGGGACATTTTTAGACTGTTTGCTCGCATTGAAGGGTTATGTCATAACTGTCTAGAAAAGTGTGAGCTTTTACAGCTGGTAATGTTCAAATCCTGACATTTCTAAATGTACTTACTGAGGTTAAATAGGGACACATAAACATTGTGAGGCTTCAAACATGGTCTTAAACTTTCATCCGTCATCAAAATACACCTTAATTTGGGTGGGAAACATTCAAATACAGGAGGTAACTCACAGGTCATAGTGTTGATTCCACTTGGGGTCAAGTGTGTTCCTCACAGTATCTGTCGAGTGGCATTGCCCCGAACCATCTACGACCACCTTCGCAAAAGGATCAGGGAGGCCTACATGGAGAGAAAAGTACCACCAAACTAAGACCACTATATTAGGTAAACATGTACAATCTGAGGAGGGCCAATACAACAATCTTTCTTTTCAAAGAAAGGAATGGCCAGCTTGTCAGAGCTGTCAAGGTAGCGATAACAATATTTGAAATGCTAAATTTCATACAGCTCTTACATTTGCTTGCAGTTGTACTCGACTGGGTTTGGCTAGTGAGTGCAAAAATCGAGATGCAAACAATTGATTAAGACATGGCACCCGCAAAGGAAAATAGGACTGCTATTAATCATTATCATCCCGTTTCTGTGGTTATTATGTGAAGAAAAAAACATTGCATAAAGTATTTGGATTATCTGTTTATCTTTTCTTCTCTCAAACTGCAATGAATTAAATGTATGGGTTATGGTTTTCTGGTGATTGATTTAAAAAAAAAAAAAAAAAAAAAAAAAAAAAGTCAATCAAAACTTGGAGTTCAAACCATCATAACGAACAATGTCACGTGAGATGCCATCAATCTTGTCAGAAGAAGTAACGCTACAATTGTTTGATTTTTTTAATGTTTTTTTTGTGATGCCACCATGAAGATGAAAAGTGTAATGATAATCATATAATCAGGAATGAAGCTTGCTAGGAAATGGTCTGGCTGCTCAGTGCAATATGAGCAGCACAATTAATTAAATGTATATTATACGAGGTGTGTCAGAAAAGATATATTTCAAATACAAACTAGAATTTTTCCACCTTCGAAGTATAACCCCAATTCCAATTAAGTTGGGACGTTGTGTTAAACATAAATAAAAACAGAATACAATGATTTGCAAATCATGTTCAACCTATATTTAATTGAATACACTACAAAGACAAGATATTTAATGTTCAAACTGATACATTTTATTGTTTTTAGCAAATAATCATTAACTTAGAATTTTATGGCTGCAACACGTTCCAAAAAAGCTGGGACAGAGTCATCTCATCTCATCGTCCATGAAAAAGACGTTGCTTGGATAGCAGCATATGTTTCTCCAAAACCTGTATGTACCTTTTAGCATTAATGGTGCCTTCACAGATGTGTAAGTTACTTTGCGTCCATAACAGTCCGGATGGTTCTTTTCCTCTTTGGCCCCGAGGACACGACGTCCACAATTTCCAAAAACAATTTGAAACGTGGACGCGTCGGACCACAGAACACCTTTCCACTTTTCATCAGTCCATTTTAGATGAGCTTGGGCCCAGAGAAGCCGGTGGCGTTTCTGGGTGTTGTTGATAAATGGCTTTTGCTTAGCATAGTAGAGTTTTAAGTTGCACTTACGGATGTAGCGCCGAACTGTATTTACTCACATTGGTTTTCTGAAGTGTTCCTGAGCCCGTGTGGTGATATCCTTTCCACATTGATGTCGGTTTTTGATGCAGTGCCGCCTGAGGGATCGAAGGTCACGGGCGTTCAATGTTGGTTTTCGGCATTGCCGCTTACATGCAGTGATTTCTCCAGATTCCCTGAACCTTTTGATGATATTATGGACCGTAGATGATGAAATCCCTAAATTCCTTGCAATTGTACGTTGGGGAACATTGTCCTTAAACTGTTCAATTATTTTCTCACGCACATGTTCACGAAGAAGTGAACCTCACCCCATCTTGTGAATGACTGAGCAATTCAGGGAAGCTCCTTTTATACAGAATCATGGCACCTGTTCCCAATTAGCCTGTTCACCTGTTTTCCAAACAGGTGTTTGATGAGCATTCCTCAACTTTCGCAGTCTTTTTTGCCAACTGCCCCAGCTTTTTTGGAACGTGTTGCAGCCATAAAATTGCTAAAAACAATCAAGTTTATCAGTTTGAACATTAAATATCTTGTCTTTGTAGTGAATTCAATTAAGTATAGTTTGAACATGATTTGCAAATCATTGCATTCTGTTTTTATTCATGTTTAACACAACGTCCCAACTTGACAGTTTTATCTTTTTGCTCAGTGCTGCTCTCTACCGACTCCCTCAAACAAAATGTTTGCTCAGCTCCGGAGCATTGGAATGGCAGGAATGGGCACCACAGAAACCACCTGAGTGAGCACTAGACCTTTACATGCACATGTACCATGACAGCCTGACCCAAACAAAACAAAATACATGCAAAACTTCCCAGGGAAAGGGATACTTTCCCTTCTGTGGCCAGTTATTGCAAAGTGGTTACAAGACACTTGACTTATATTCATTCTATTTTAGTTGTATTTAAGCAACTTGTATTGATGTAAAATTGTCTGTATTGAGACAGGGTCAAAAATAATGTTAAACATGATGGAGCAGACAACACACTCTTTGTATTCCCAAAAATCATTTTTAGTAAAACATTCACATCTGTGCAAATGGCGTGCTGATGTCTAGCACAAGCTGACAGCGGGAATTTTATCAGACCAGGATGACCCACATTTCCTAATCTCAAAACACCTTTAGAGTAAATTTACAAACACACGCTCAAATAGACTGTGAAATAAAGAAGATTGGTTTGGCTCATACTTACGGAAGAAGTCCTTCTTGACAAGGTTTTTGGCACAGAGGACTGAAATGAAAAAAAAAAAAAATGGACAGTTGCATATTACTAAAGTCAAATGTATCAAACTACATAGCCAACTGTTTAGTTTAATGCTAGCTATTCTAACACTGTCAATTTTTTTTTAAAGGAAAACAATTGTAGTCAGGACGATCACAGCCAGTAACTCATCATATTCTGGAAAGTATTCATCGTTGTTCTTAAAGTGTCAGCAATGAGATTTGACAAAGCCAGGTTTTGAGTAGAAAACAAACAAAATGGCTGAAAGACAATACATCCATCAATTTATCAATTTTCAGTGCGTGCGTGCATGCATATGTGGATGAGGAAACGCCGTCACCCCCTGGGCATCTGGATTAACCGCTACAGGCAGTGAGTCAAGCTTAGTTTCTATTAGTGATTAATGGGTTTGGTCTGGAAACTACTGGGACTTTGTGCTGTAGAAGGCAAAGAGCTGATAACATTTGAGAGCATTTATTTCCCTGCACTAAATATTATTCACGATGGCAACAAGCAAAGGCCCATTCCAAAGAAATGTAACACACAATATATAATTTCACAGCTTGAACCTCAAGTTGTCTTTTTAAACTCATTGGAACTAAGGCTGTGGCATAAAAATAACATGCATAAAGTCCCAACATTTCGGACCATTACTTTGATGTATGACTTGATGAAACTGTCTGTTGTGTTAAATATGTTTTTCATCTTATTTTTACCTGTCGAGATCACAAAAACATTGGAAAATCTATTTTGAAAGTGCCTCACCAATACTAACTCCGCTTATATAGTTCACAACAGGGTGCGAATGATAGCATTCATCCATCCATTTTCTGAGCCGCTTCTCCTCATTAGGAGCCTAGGCGGGGTACACCCTGAACTGGTTGCCAGCCAATCGCAGGGCACAAACAAACAACCATTTGCACTCACATTCACACCTACGGGCAATTTAGAGTTTTTAATTAACCTACTATGCATATTTTTGGGATGTGGGAGGAAACCGGAGAGCCCGGAGAAAACCCACGCAGGCACGGGGAGAACCTGCAAACTCCACACAGGCGGGGCCGGGGATTGAACCCCGGTCCTCAGAACTGTGAGGCTGACGCTCTAACCAGTCGTCCACCGTGCCGCCTGATAGCATTCACACATTCCAAACAAAGCACACAAATGTTCCGTTTGTGTGCTTTGTTGACACAAACTGGCTCTCAGTTTGTTTTAACTGAACCAAATGTGAAGCGTGAATACAGCGTAAATAAGTGTACGTACTTCCCCAAGTATTGTCCTCCACTCTAAGACGCAGTGCCCCAATGAATCACAATCCAAATCAATAAATAAACACCGCACTTCCACAACAGATGCCACCGCTAGCTGGCAGACATGACCTTTGCTATGACCTCTGATAACGCCCTGTATAGTTGTAGACATTTTTACAATAGTAAACACCAGGGGTGTGGACTCGAGTCACATGACTTGGACTCGAGTCATGAATTTGATGACTTTAGACTCGACTTGGAGTTGAAGAGCAATGACTCGTGACTTCTCTTGGACTTGAACCAAACGACTTGAAAATATTTGCTACTTTGACCAAAGCACTATGAAACTTACACTTATTAGTTGTCTCTTACTATTGCTCTATGTGAAGCTTACTGTTTTACTTCAAGAATATACACTGAGTGACATCATAATGGGCGGCACGGTGGCCGACTGGTTAGAGCGTCAGCCTCACAGTTCTGAGGACCCGGGTTCAATCCCCGGCCCCGCCTGTGTGGAGTTTGCATGTTCTCCCCGTGCCTGCGTGGGTTTTCTCCGGGCACTCCGGTTTCCTCCCACATCCCAAAAACATGCATGAATTGGAGACTCTAAATTGCCCGTAGGCATGACTGTGAGTGCGAATGGTTGTTTGTTCCTATGTGCCCTGCGATTGGCTGGCAACCAGTTCAGGGTGTACCCCGCCTCCTGCCCGATGACAGCTGGGATAGGCTCCAGCATGCCCGCGACCCTAGTGAGGAGAAGCGGCTCAGAAAATGGATGGATGGATGGACATCATAATGCTGAACACCTTAATAATTCTTTATTAAGTCATGACTCCCACACCATTATTGTTCATGTGTAGTTCGTTATTATCTTTTGACCGTTGACAACAATCAACCAAGATGTCATTCTTTAGCACACTACATAAAGTAATGGTTTCATAAAAAAAAATATATATATATATACATATATATATATATATCTGTAATAAATTAAAAAAACAAGAGTACAACATAAATCAACAATAACTGTGACAGCTAAATAAGGTTCGTTAGCATTAGCAGCTAGCTTTGTGAGTGATCACACAAATAGTTGCACGGCGGGCCGGCCGTGCGCTGTCTGGGCTTACTGTTCATGACAGTCTGGTTTAGTCAGTGTATTGTTCTTAAAAATCAGTCTTCTTGTTTTATTCACTTTATTTACCACTCAATCAGCACGCAGTTAGCATCTATTTGACATGAAACTACATTCTTCTTTGTGTCCTTTTCTTTGCCTCTTTTCGACATATTTTACACAGTGTCCCCTAGTGTTCCGACTGTGATACCACAGTTGGATAAAATTGTGCCTTTATAATAAGATGACAAACTTGCATTACTACTTTTTTTTAAACATCTTGTGTTTTTGATACAAAGAAATGCTGTGTTTAAACAGTAATCTAGTTGTGTTTGAAATTGCTTCACTAGAAATAAATAAATTAAATTTTCTGCTTTATGCACAATGTGAATTCACAAAAAATACTGTTGATTATCTAAAAGAGGAGGCGGCACGGTGGACGACTGGTTAGCACCATTGCTACACAGTTCTGAGGTCCCGGATTCAAATCAGGCCTCGTCTGTGTGGAGTTTTCATGTTCTCTCCGTGCCTGCGTGGGTTTTCTCAAGAGTACTCCGGTTTCCTCCCACATTCCAAAAACATGCATGGAAGGTTAATTAAATACTAAATTGTCCGTAGGTGTGACAGCACAAAAGGCATACAGATCCACCATTTTGCATGGCCATGCAGCTGAACAGGACAGGTTAAAAAAACAACAAAAAAATTGTGAAAATAAAGTGAGTAAATGTAAGTCATAGCATAGCTTTTTCATACAATACTGAAAAAGTACTATCGATCGGTTTTGAAGGGGCAATAAACTAAGCTCCCCTTGACGACTGGCTTTGGAGGTGCAAAAATTTTGATTCATCTCCTACTTTTCTTATAAGGTTCAATGCACTTAAATCTGTTTTAATAAAATGTGGATTTTAAAATATATCAAATGCATGACTGCAGTATATAATATATACATATAAATTAGATATAAATATGACATATATTAAAATCTAATAATAATAATATATATATATAATAAAAGGGTTCTCTGCCTCATTTGCGAGCCTGTCGCCGCATATTACGCAGAGCGGGCTTGGTACCTGAGAATCACCTGTACCGATAAACCCATATTTTAAGTAGGACTGCTATTATTATGTGTTAAATGCAGCCGTTTTTCTTGAAAGTTGTAGGTCCTTTTTGTCTCTCATCATTTGGTCTTTTCCCGTTTCCAAAGAAGCGCTACTCTTGCTTTTTACTCATTGATTTTTTGCTAGCTTGTGATATTTACTTTTTCACTTCCGTATCATGTAGTTGAAACGGGCTGTTCGACAGAGGCACACGAAGATGCACCTGACTTTCAAAATAAAACATCATTTCAGACTGTGACGATCAATTCGATATTTTGTCTGTCTGTGCAGCCCAGAACTAAATGGTCCACTGACCAGTACCGGTCCGCAGCCTGGTGGTTGCGGGCCGCTGCTTTAGAACACACATGCCATTGGTAAAGCTGAATTTTACACCAGAGTTTAAAGAGGTAGTGGTTCTGTATGAAGCCCGGTGCAAAAGAGGCACAATATTTGAACATGGACCCCAAAAAGAATTACGGAAATTAGAAGAAACTTAGTAAAAATATATAACACTATTTAATACCATTATTAAAACATATTTGTACGAAATAAAGGCTTCCCCCCTGATGAAAGCCTTATCCTAAACAGACTTGAGGCAATATTTGCAGTTGAGTAATTAAACACCTCTAGCCACTGTATGAGGAAACATGGCGTCATGTTTTAGGGATATATTCCAATTCCATTCACAATACTGCAAGCATATTGCATTAAAAACCGGCCCGAGTGAGGTGACAGGCATCATAATTCCACGAGTCCATTTCACACTTATCAAGCACGCAAGCAGCATGATGTGAGGTCGAGCTCTGTGGTTTGCTTCTAAGTGTGCCTTTTTTGGGCTCAACTCATGTGCAGGTGGGAGTATTCAGACTTTATTCACACAAACAGACAAGGGCACACCTATAGCGCCAGACTGCGGTCTCAGTCACACAGTCTACAACCTCTGCATATTTATCTTACTCTCCATCCCATTCCGCACATACTTAGACATGCACACAACTATAGATCGCCATGCAATATTTAAGGTCAAGTCGAAACATTTTTTTTGCTCACCAAGAAATGGAGGGAGGTACACGTGCCTTCTTATTGATGCATCAGAAAAATGAAACAGTCTGCATATTGTGCACACATACAGACAGTAAATGTTAAGCTTAATAACCGTAGCCACATCCAAAGACAGACGGAGAATGTATTAACAAAAAAGGAAAGTTCAACTAGACGCATAACCTCTTGGCGCTCAAGGGGGAGTGCAGAACATGCTCGACAGATGAGGAAGAATTTCTTTCCGCAAACATCCCTGGGAATGTGTTACGTTCCATAGAAACACACTCATTTCTGCAACATCTGGTATACATTGCTTCCAGTCGCCCTGAACACAAAGCCATGCACGTGCTCAAGCACACGGGCCCGCAGACTACGCGTGTTCAATCCAGCTCCATCTATCTAAGTAATTATTAACAGGCACACGGAAGATGGTGTGCGTATGTAAACATGGGCCACTTGGATTCTGTCAGAGGTAAGGGGTGTAAGGTAACAGGTGGCAGGTCTTAGTTTAAGCTATACAAAGTATTGTATATTGGCACTAAGTGGTAAACTTCAGTTTGCTTTGTAATGGGCAAACTGTGACCTGTCTTGTATTTTCTTGTGATGGCAATAGCTGTGTCATACCAGCACAACACAGGGTAACGCCAATCAACTCAACAGAGAAGAATTGAGACACTGTATGTATGTACAATAAAAGTGAAATTCGACTTTCGGTATATCACAGATTTGTAAGCGATCGTTTGTCTAATGGGGGTTTTATAGTGTTATAGTATAGAATTTTTTTAGTTGCGCATCATCAGTGTAGCACAGCATTGTGCCGCAACATTCCAGGCAGCACTGAGCTTTACTGGATGTAGGTGCAGCATAATTAAGAGAAGAAGAAGCAGAGCAGGTCCCCTACTAAGCAGAGAAAATATATGCCTTTGTGTAATGTTGTAGTCAATGGTTTGGTGTCTAAATATACAATGTTCAATTCTCTTTGTTGTATGTGATGCTGCTCTGTGTGAGTTAAAGTAGCAGTTGTTTGAAGTTTATAATTACCGTAACATTGATACTGATTTTTATTAGCCCGTCTTTGTCGTTTTGCATGATATTTGTAGCATTAAGCTTGGCAAGTTTTGTTTTTATGAGGCTGGGTTGAACATTTTGGTGTTGAAATATTTAAATATACAATGTTTAATTTGTTTTGTATCAGTTTTACAGTAAACTCAACTGGGACTGTGAGCACATTTGCAATGTGTGTGTAAATAACAGGCTTTTTCACATTTTCGTAAAAGAGATGGATTACTGAAGTAGTTGCTGACAGAAAACTATCATCATCAAACATTTATTGAGCGACTGTATGTTCTCCCTGCAATGATCTAATGTCCCCTAGCTAGATGTGCTCTGACGCCGACCTTTTGTCTGCTTGTTGACACAAACATGCACCAAAGATGCCTGGTGAGGCATAATCGAAGGGCCGTGCTTTTACGGTTCTGGGGCGTAGACAGTTCCAGTGAAAATAAATTCCTTTAATACTTAGCATTATTCGGCAGAACTGTATTTACTGGTTTACCATTTACTGCTGTGAAAAGGAGATTAAAACAAAAAATCTAGCAGAACAAAGAAACATCTTCACATGAAACTTCAGTTGCCAGTGCAGCCCTTCTTTGAGCAGTACATACATAAAAAGTCAAAACACCCATGGCACGCAGACCAGGAAAGTTACATTGTTATTTTAAAATCAAAAGGCTCTAGTAAACGTTAGGGCTGCACGATATTGGAAAAAAATGACAATTTAACATACTCGTGATGTGAAAACCCATACACATTTCTCTTTTTCCTTCTCCGTGTTGTTTGTGCAGTTTATAGTAGTTTCAGTAGAAAATAAATTATGCAAAAATGGATACTGAGTCATTTGTGTAAGGTCTACCAGTATTTAGATGCACTGTAGTAATGAGTATGTAACAGTCCAGGCGAAGTTGAAATCATTTCTTTTCATGCCCAGTCACACTGTATGGTCATTTCCAAATTACTAACACTACCTTTTTTTTTTAAATCAATCTGTTTTTTTAACACATATTTTAACATAATATGCATTCATATTTCTATATTTGAGTGCATTAGTTTCAATGACACACATTGTTGTGTACACCTGAAGTTTGCCTCTTCAGAGTAGCCATAGCTCTCCGCCTCCTCCCCCCCACCCCCCAACCAATGTAAATCTGTTGCAACGCGCATTAGTTTCATCCTGAAGAGCGATACAGGGAACGCAGCTGGTGTACATTGTTCCCCGTGTCCTCATTCATTGTTATCATACAAGGAAATGAGTCTGGGCTGCTCCGCGCGTTGTTTGAAGGGTCACGATATACCGAGCGCTAATCTTATGTGCTTGTCTAAACAGGTCCCTCTGTTGGTCTTTTTTAATATTACAGTTGATTCACTGCATATTAAGTACACCAACATCACAGCAGACCCTGCGATGTGACTACTGTACACACGTACATCGCGATGACCATGCTCAAACAATATATAGTGCAGCCCTAGCAGACGTCCACAATGTCGGGAGTAACCGTCCAAGTCACTGATGGAGAGAGGAGGCCCACACAATGAGCGACCACCTGCCAAAACCAAGCCTTCCTGAAGAAAAGCTGCAGGCCCTCCAATGAGTGCATATGCAGTCCTCTGCGAGCCACGTTGCAGGAAGGCAACACTAAAATTATACCTACATAGGATCCTTAGGAAAACATACAGGACTGAATTACAGCTGAGAACAGAAGCTGGAGGGAAAACCACCAGACTGGGCGACACAGGAAGACAGTGGCAGCAGGGAAGCCAATTGGGAGTCTGAAACTTCAGAGCCGCTAAAGGAAAAGTGCAAGGAATAGAACAGCAATCAGGAATTCCGTCCATTAGAAAATAGCTCTCCGACATTCGAGAAACCACCTTCACCACCAGACTCATGGGGAAAAAAATAAAAACTATCAGACGACCATTCATAGTAACTTTGCAGTCAATTGGCAAGATCAGTGAAGTCATTGTCTCACCTTTTCTGTAGTTTTCATGACCATAGCACAAGAACAGTATTTTTCATTAAACTCAGAGATCACCTCGGCTAATCAAACTTTGAAGCACATTGGTTTGAGGCTTATAGTGAGGGGATTTGAACATCTGGTCAGACTAAAGCAGTGACCAGCTGGGAGCAGGTTAGTTCATCTTCTATATCTATATTCCTTTAGACTATCTTACTTTGCTCCACCACTTGAGCGAGAAATTAAATGGGGATTAGACTTTACGTGGCAGATGAGCCTCAACTTGCACGTTTCCAAAAGAAGAATGACAATAAACTCAAAAGAAATTGCTGACATCATACCAAGTGAAATCTAGGAAAAATGAAAACAGAGTCAGTCAGCCAGTATCCATGCTTCTGCCGTGTGATTTACTGGCTGCACATTTCTGCCTGCAGAGAGGAGTGGGGTGGTGTTCTACAGTCCCAGACAGTAGCTAAGTTTACGAGAATTTCCGAAATTTCAGGCTATATACACACACATCCATATGGTGGTAGAATTTCTTTTTCTATAGCAATATTAAACATAATAAGAAGATTGTTTAGCAGTGTATCAAGAGTGTGATTCAAATACGAAGTGGCATGAAAGCAAATCATGGAAAACTGCATTGCTTGGGAAAACCTTGAGCGTGGTCCCTCATATATCCCTTGGTAATGGAGTGTGCCATGAGTGATATGCTAAGAGCCAATCCATTATAAAAATGTGTCTAGTTCAGTTACAGCATCAACATGTGACCAGTCTGGGCATGCAGCGCAAGAAAAACATTGTAGAGACAGAAAATGAGAGGAGACAGTGAAAACATTTGATAAATATGCCCGAGAATGGCACTTCCATTCAAACGCACTGAAAATGTGTTGTGATTAGACAATAACTAATAAAATATGAATTAAATAAAATTAATTCTATTGGTAGTTACTTTCACTTTAGTTGCTTGTATGTACATGTTTGAAAGAAAAACATTGTAGGGAAAATTTCCATTTACCTTGTGTGTACCTCAGCATACTCATCACAGGGAAAATTCTGACTTCTAATGTTGCCAAGCTAAATAAGAAAGTATCATGTCTATAAAAGTCTATCTTAACTCCACAATATTGGCACTCTTGTAAGTAGAAGTAATAACTTCATTCGTTGTCAGCCTGTCTTTTTGTCTCTTGGTGAAATGGCGCTTGAAACTTTGACTGTGGAGGTCTTAATGTACCCCGTGTAGGCTGAATTTTTAGGGTTCTTGCCTTTAGGAAGGGCCAGTGTTTTCATTGTTTGTGTGTGTAGATCTCACGCTTCTTTGGCTTTTTGGCTGATGCCGCCACAGTAGACTACCAGTGGTGGTAAACCTTTAATGGAGCTGATCACCAAGTGGGCAAGCAGTACACACTGTGTTTGCTCTGTACAATTTGGATACGTCAAAACCGAAAAGAAGCGGTGTTCAGTCTTTATGTGAAGCAACTTGAGCAATAATCTCACTGTACTTGTCCTCACTGGGTCTGTGTTTTGTTTTTTTTAACAGTGATTAACTACTTCTTACACTTTTATGAGTTAAGACGTTTTGAATCTTTAATGGGTAATTTTTTTATATTACCTCTGGGAAATCCATCCATCAATCCATTTTCTATCCCGCTTTTCGTCTTTAGGGTTGCAGTTGTGAATGACCTTAGACCTACCCCAGTTGACTTGGGGTTCACCCTGGGCTGGTCGCCAGCCAATCGCAGGACAAATACAGACAAACAACCATTCACACTTTGGCCAATTTAGAGTATTCAATTAATTAACATGCCTGTTTTTAGAATGTGGGAGAACACCAGAGAACCCATGCAACCACACGAGAAGATGAAAACTTCACACAGGAAGTCTAGATTTGAACAAAGAACCTCAGGACTGTGAGGCAGATGTGCTAAGAACTAGTTTTAGCTATGGGTAATACAACTTCTAAATCCAAACAAACAACAGTTCTTAGAGTCTTTTGTCACTTGTGAAAGATAATCATTCAACAAGAAAAAATTAGAAATTTTGGTCAGTATTTGGCCAGCATGACTTATTTTGGGCTTAACTGAATGTGTGCCTTTTCTTATGGTTGCGGAAATTCCGAAGTCTCACTGTACTAGAAGACTCACTGTTTTAACTCTACCCTGGCCTTCTCTCACACAAAAAACACACAGACAGACTCCGGAAGAGCATCAAATAAATAACCCTTTCGTATCTTGGCCCATTTGAAATCCTCTGTCGTCATAGCGACGGCGAGTATTGAAGCAAAACTGAGAGAAGGGTGTCTTCTGTGCTGCCTGTGTTTCTCATTCTGGTCGCACTGCAGCTCCAACTAATGACTTTAGGGAGGGGATGAGAGAGCGAAACGCAGACAGACAGGCGGGATGAGCACCACAGAGAAATTCACAATGAGACATAAGGCAATAAAAAAAAATTGCATGGGAGCCACTTTCCTCTTGTAGAAAATTAAACCTGAAGAAAAAGAGTGTGCAGTAAAACTTTTTTTCACTGATGCCTGTTATTGTGTAATCCATCAATATAATTATATAATATTAAACTACCGTATTTCACAGCGCAAGTAAAATTTATTGAAAATGGTTTGTGGAAGAAAGGTAAAACATGGGAAGACGTGATGAAAGCCTTGTTAAAATTTTGCATAATCTTACAACCACCGGCAGCCTCTTACACACCACCGTCGACATTGAAAACATACCTGGCAAATTTATCAGGGCCCAAATCATCATATAAGGCGCATAGGTGACGTGTAAGCGCTTTTTGGCTGTTTGGCAGTATGCAGCTTATTAGTCACTCAATGGCTTTCCACATTACATGGTTGCCCAAGACAACAGGGCAAGCTAAACCACCACCACACACAATGGATTTGCTCAGATTTGCCAGCCCTGTTACCAACCCACGACTTAACGCAAATGGATTCCTCCGGGTGGTAACAGCAGCGTTCTGCGGGCAGACCGAGGCCTTTGGGCTGACGTTTGACGTTTCCACCTGTGGGGAGAGGATGCGCCGAGTTTTCCCCCAGACAATCGCACAAAGAGCTCCACTGTGCGGGCGAATCAATGCGCTCCGCCAGACGCAAGCCAAACACCTGGGAAGCGAGAGGTCATGTGACATCTGGGGGAGGGAAAGGAGCGGGCATCGCCATGGTAACAATCAGATGGAAGGGCGAAAAGTCCGCTGTACACCTTTCTTTTCGTCATAAACTGATTGAAGAATCCCATTCACACACAAACACAATGTATGGAAAAAAGTAAGGAGGAGGAAAAGTGGGCTCAAAGTGCCTCCAGGCTCTGATTAAACATTACACTGGAGACTGTGAGGGGGAGGAAATGGGATGTGTGGGAACCGAGACACCCGCCTGGTAATGTTCCGCCATTCCCATCCCTCTCAAAAGTCAAATGTTTAAATAGGAGGAAAAGGGAGAGCAGTAGGTCTTTTAGAAATATCAGACAGTCTATTTGCGAGGAACCACACATGTGCGAGACAACACAAATCTCTTCAGGACCACAAGTTCAGGTTGAATCCCTTTTGAACCTCCCTTCCTGACCACCTGGTTCCTTCAGTCCAGTGTGCTGACCCAACACCCCAGACAGTCTGACACTTCTTTGGATAACACTACTCCTCCACACTGTCTCCACAGTCTCGCTACCTTTCCTCTGCCTTTTTTCTGTCTGACGGCCATGTTTTGACTCCAGTCCTTAGACCATGCACCTTCATGCCTAGCATTGTTCACCCATAAACAAAAGGCTTCCCTTTCCCTTCAACACTCCTCCCTAGCCATTGAAAGGCTTTATGACAAGTTAAAGGAAGCAGACAGATGGTTATGTGAGTGAACCTGTTCTTTATCTGCTTTTTGCTAATCTCCAAACCATCCTCTAATCAATCTCCTATAGCAGGTATGTTGAGTAATGTTTGGTCTTGCAGGCTGCATATGCAAACCCTAAACAGCTGGGCCGGCAGTGGAAGGGGGCTGACTCACACTGAACCCACTAAAATGTAAACAGTCATACTAATAAAAGCATCTGTCAAAGTACCTGACAAGAACTCCCAAACCCAAATTCAATTTAATACCACAAGCTACAGCTTATATCCACGTTTAATCAGACTGGAAAGAATGAACTCAAAAGTTTTGGATCATACATTTCAGTGTGCCATGGTGCAGAAAAGTGCCTTAGGTATATGCTCAAAACCTAGACTGTGACCTTTTCAATGTATACTGTACTCTAATATTCTATTTATAAGCAAATTCCCTGAACGTGTTCCGGAGATTTGCAAATTGGTGGATGGGAAGCTGTATACTACATTGTAACTTCTCATCTTGACACAGCTCCTGACTGAGATTTTTCTTTGCCAAAACCAGGAACTATGAGATACTGCTTCTCGTACCTTGTCAGCTGACGTTCTGAGCATGATGAGTCGATATTGGGTGACGTAAATCACTGTGGAAGATCAGATTCGTCATTCAAAAAAAAAAAAAAATTATAAATAAAATGAATAAATAAATAGTACTGTATACACAGCTAGAAATAGAGATGAGACAGTACTCGGCTCTACTTCTGTATGCGCCGCATGGGGCAATACGCCCATATGGACGGCGGTTTTTCGGTTTGCAAATATACTTTGCATTGACACTGCGTCTGTGCGTGTGCCTGTTATGCGTTCACCCACTCAAAGTTGTAACTGTACCTGGCTACAAAGCGCAGGTCACGGACTCTGTAAAACCCAAAACCACTAGCACGGGCGAAGCATTTGAGAGACGAAAATTTGAAGAAGCACCGGCCTCATAAAAATCGTTGAGTAAATTCATCCCTCCATTTTCCGTACTGCTTATTGTC
Source organism: Phycodurus eques (assembly GCF_024500275.1). NCBI lineage: Eukaryota > Metazoa > Chordata > Actinopteri > Syngnathiformes > Syngnathidae > Phycodurus > Phycodurus eques. Next base: position 9,715,129 of record NC_084540.1, on the reverse strand, counting down.
AATTAACAGCAAATGTTCACAGACATTTTACTGTCTTACAAGCATTGCTTGAAGAAACATGTCCAGTACTCGAGCAATATGACCAAGCTTCTCCTGCATTCGTATAATGATATAACAGTTGCTGGCCACACAACTGTTGAGCAACTCGAAAAGGTAACAACCAAGGAAGCAAACAGTGAATGCTTTTGAATACAGCGTGCCAAGATAAACAAGAAAATAACTAGTGCAGTGGGAACATTTATTGCAAAGGATTTGCAGCCCTTTTCTGTGGTCCAAGATGTGTAGTTTGGTCGCTTAATGAAACTGCACGAGACACGACCCATGTTATGTTGTACCTGTACACATTTTAGAAATGTTCAAATTCCCTACCAATGCATAACAGTTGTATGAACCGTTGGTCGATTGGTCAAGCTTGCGGAGTGGGGTACAGGCATGACCAATTGTGTTTACATTTTTGTATGTTTAATTGGTTGTACATATTTTATACTACTGTACTGTCACAGCTATACAATTAGCCAATGACTAAGAACCATTTACCACTCGAAAAAAGTTGTGTTAAAATAACGGTAAAGAATCAAGCTATATTATTTTGTACAAAACAAATGCAGATTTTGCTGACAAGCAAACTGTACTGTCCCAACCCCAGCTAGAAAGCCCATAAATAAACATGAATGTTAATGTTGGCTTACTCTGGATTCTGCAATATTATACTCCAGCGTCCACTGTGCTTTAGTGGTGTATTTTCTTGCTGCCCTCAATCTCCTCTCCACCACCTTCACTCTCCTCCATTGTTTTGTTCGTTTGACTGATATGTTTTGAAGTTGAAAGCGGACTTCCCCAAAACAAAGCGAGTGGAGCTGAGCCGAGCTAAGCTGCACTTTGCCATAGAAAAACATAAATGGCAGAAATTTTTTTCCCACTTTGACACACACACTCTCTCTCTACAATATTATGGAGTGTGTCTGGGAATTTGTTTGCATTTCGAACATTTTCGGTCAGATTTCACTGATGTGGAACAAGAGGGCCTTGCTCAAGTTCATTCCAGTGTTATGGGGTTGAAGTCAGGGCTTTCAGGTTTTTCCTTACCAAACTCATTTTATGTGGAATTCCAGCAAAGGTTCCCACAATGTTGAAAGCATAGGCTTAGTCCAAAATGTCAGATGAACAAAAAAAGATAATCTACATTGAGTGGAACTAAGGTTTCTAATTAAACCTGACTTGATTAATATTCAAGAGGTTCGTCTATGTACAGTAAAGTGTATGGCTCAAGCCCAAAACATAATTCCTTGACTGTCTGGTGCGGCGGCCTAAAAACACTGGTCTGGTCCAGTCCAAGTGCCACTGAGGTTAGCACACCATCCGCTCACTGAGTGCACTCACTGCTGTTCATGACAAAGGCGGGTTGCTTTTTAAAGACCTGCCTACACCACTTAGGCTATTCTGTCTGCATTTAAAGGGCTGAGCATAAGGACACCGGGTAGAATTTCAGTAACTTTGTCCAGCTTTTCACTGGACTGTGGAAATGTGGTTGTGGCAAACTGACATGTAGGCAGTGGGAAATAACCTAGCTTTCTTCACAGATCCTCTTATATAAATGTGCAAATCTGATAAGATCTCATCTGATCCCATCATATATACAGTAAATATGACTCATCGTGGAACTTTTAAGTCACAGGAAACGTGTCTAATACATCAAAAACCAGCCATTTCGTAGATTTAGAACTTTAGAAAGGGGGAAAAAAAAGCACACACTCTTCCCGTGCATCGTTTTGTTCAAAGAGGAAAACAGGGAGGATTTTTAAATAAAGGGAAAATATCTTGAGTTTATTAACAATTACTTAGGTATTCAAAGCCGTGCTCCCACATCATCTCACACGTTCCGAGACTGATGTAAGGGAACACCAATACGAGTATTTTGTTGAAAAGTGAGGAGTGACTAAGAAAGCAGAAGAGGTGTATCAAATTCGGCAACGCAACAAAAGACCATTTTTACCACCCACTTGGGTAAAGGACATCTGCTGCACAAAATCACAGTGACCAGTTGCGCAGAAAAGACAAGACACAATATACCCTTGCATTGCTTCTCATTAGGACAAAGGGCAAAAGGCCATGACTCAGAGAAGCCATAAATCATCATCGTCATCTTTAGCACCATCATCATCATCCATCATACTCCGCACCTGCTAGAGTGAGGAGAGATCTCTGGACGCACATATAGACACGGGCTCTCACATCAGAGAGGCACACAATCTCTCAGCTCCAAGACTATTTATGACCAGTAAGATGTGTGAATCAAATGTATTATGTTTTAATTGCCTATAGTCGTGGGACATCCTTATTGATAGAGGTGCAAGACAGATAAGATTTTATAAGCAATGCGTTGCAATCACACTCAAATGATATTATTTCACCATTTTTCTTTATTATACCAGGTTTCAAATGTCAACCAAAAAGCTCACTTGATGGTCATACAGCTACATCACAGTTTCACAATTAAATGGTTTCCATTTTCTGTGCCTTATTCATGGTGGTCATTGCTGTTACTTGGAATTGTTTTGACAGTTTGTGGGCCTCACTTCCTGTCAAGCATCAGCTCTATGGCGAGTCCCTCAAAAACAGTGTGGGGGGAGGAAGCCGTGTCTGTGCATCCATTAGAAGACCCTGCAGTTCTTGTGGAGGAAACAACAACTGACGAGGGAAAGCTTTAGCCCACGTCGAGATTATGTTTCATATCATCCATCATTCAGAATATACAGGGGGTCCTTGGTTTACGACGGAGTTCTGTTCAATTCGCACCAAAGTAACACAAATTTGTACGCAAGTCGGAACGCATGGTAGTCTATCACTAACGCTGCACTAACTCAGAAGTCATAATTACAGTATACTATGGATTTCCCTACCACATTTTTTGGCACCCGAGGCTGAGTCAGTCACTTGCATTAAGAAAAAAAAAAAAAAAGTATTCCAACATGATACCTTTTTGAATGGCTTGTGGAAATTGCAGAGGTGGTTCAAACCATGTAAACAATATCTTAGCATATCAGTGGTGCAAATAAATTACTAGGCTTTACACGACCAGGATTTTTTTTCAGCGAGTTTAAAAAAACAATAACCGATCACCGATCCGATCACAAGATGGAGCAATGTGTTTAAATTACTTGTTAATTTATTGTATATACTTGTGTACTGTATACTGAGTATCTTCAAAAGTATTCATTCTCTTGTCCAGAGTTTCCCAACCAGTGTGCCGTGGCACATTAGTGTGCCATGAGCAATCTTCAGGTGTGCTGTGGGAAATTATAAAATTTTACTTAACTGCTCAAACAATTATTAATTTACATGAAATAATGTATATTTGTTCCTCTATTTATGCCAGTGAGGCATAGTGACAGACAAAACAAATAAATGCTCTTCAATTAGATGGCAGGAAGTACATACAGTAATTACTGTGCATCTACTTTGTGACATTTTTTGTTTGTTGGTGTGCCATGAGATTTTCCAATTGTAAAATATGTGCCTTGCCTCCATAAAGGTTGGAAATCGCTGGTCAAGTCAGGTCATGTATTCTAATCAGTCAGGACAAACCAACATTAAAACATGACAGAAATAATGTGAGCTAACTTACTGTAGTTGAATTATTTTATTGTAATTAAATTACTTCACACGCACCAAATGTTTCGAGCATGATTTGACATAACGCCCGCCCGTTAGCGCTAGGCACTAGCTTGCTAGGCTACATAATGTTTTTTTTGCCCGCTTGCAAGCGATATCGTATTAAAAGTATGTGAACATACCTCAAGAAACTCCTTAAATGAACCTAATCTCCCGAGCACCGGTGACCACCAGCACACGTTTGTCCCCATTTTGTTCTTATAATACACACGTCGCGATGTCGTCGCCATGTTAACGAGTATATCCGGTCGCATTTGAGTTGACATGATAAAGAACTGTGATCGTAAAAGACGCGATGCGGTGGTATCGGAATACAAGATTTTATTGCAGTAGTCTGACATAGCGCAATCATTAGGTGTTGTCTGTCCCACACCGACGACATGTTAAATTAATATGGTGCCTAATTGCAGACCCCACCCAACACACATTTCAAGCTTAAAAACATCAGTGTTAGTCACTGACTGGCCACCCACTCAAGACATTAGTGTTGGTAAACAGTGTTGCCAGTAACGCGTTACTTAGTAATGCTGCCATTTTGAGTAACGAGCAAAGCAACACGTTACTTTTCCCGGGAAAGTAATGAGACAAAAGTTACTTCTTCAAACCAGCAAGTTACTTTTGAGTCATCAATGTTTCTCACCAAGTACTAATTTGTGCCTGGTGATTCGAACTAAACGCAGTCCAGCTATTGGACGGGATTTAACCTTTAACGCAGACCACTCATTTCTCAACAAATGGAAGAAAGCGATTGGGAGGTGATTGTTTATTCTACAATGCACAGTGACGGTACAGTACCATAAAAGTGCAAAGAAATGCATGATTTCACTATCGCCTCACTATTTTGATTTTCCTTAGTAAAAAGTGTACTTGATTGTTGTTATTTTTTTATTTACACATTAAGAATACAGTTTTACTGGCGCGTTAAGCGTGGAATGCATAGTGGGTTAATTTTTTATTCCAAAGTGCGTGGTCATAAATCGTCACACAATAAGGACTGACTCACTGAAGGACTTACAATACTTATCTTAAATAATATTTACAATGAAAAGTGAGAACTTTCAACTTGGTCTGTAGTCAGGACTGTGAGCTGGTTTAACGCGCTGCACGGCAAGTTATTGGTTCATGTTGATGACATCATTCTGTAACTTGTGTGGTGTGGTTAAATTAATGCTTTTTTTGTACTGTGGATAAGTGATATTCCTGCCACTTGGCAGCTGCTCAAAGTAACAAAGAAGTTTGTTTTTTTCTAACTTAGTTACTTTTGAAATCAAGTAATCAGTAAAGTAACTAAGTTGCTTTTTCGAGGTAACTGTGGCAACACTGTTGGTAAATAGGTCTTTCTGAACAAACCAGTTTTCCAAGTGGTGCACATTGAAACAAGTCCAACAATGATGGCCTATAAGGAGTTCTGCAGGAACCAGTTTGACTACACGTGGAAACGCACCACACAAACACACACTCGTGACAGGAGTAGAGACTGGCAACATTTTTAGTGTGGGAACATTTCACCCATCTCACGTCACCTTTTCCCTCTGTGATCGAAACCTCTGCAATTGCATAACAGAGGAGTCCACCCCAACTATTTTCAGCACCAAATAGTGGGAAACCATGCCACATTGGCAAATTTGAGAGGGATTCTTGTCGGCCCTGCAGAGTACATCAATCTCTCTTTCCACTCTGTCTGCGACAACGTGCCTAACAGGGAGTCAGCCAGGCGAGTAAAGTCTTCCACAGTTCCGTCACCACTGCCGCTATAGTGAGAAGTCAAAACAGTGAGCAGAATGGAGCGGAGCTCAGGGCTTCTGCAAGCTTGCACTGCTACTGGCTGCGACCCAAGCTGAGTGGCTGCATGGCTCTCCTAGCCTTTTGGCTCCCCTGCCCCCTCTGATGTAATGGAGCCAGGGTGGATCCCACAGAAGCTGAGGAGCACGCCATTACCCTGTCTGGAGCCAGTGCTGGGAAGTTGAAGTTTCGAATAATGATTTCACAACTTCATCGAGAAACAAAAGTTACTTCATTGCATTTTTCCCCCTTTCCTACTATCTACACTGCCAACGAATGTGTTTGAATTTAAGAATCAGGACAGTTATGTCATAATCGTAGATGAAAGCGTCAGAAATCCTTCAAATGGAAAATGGATGAGGAAACAAATGGCACAGGGAGAGAATACTCAGACGACTTTTCCTATTCAGACTACTTTTTCCTTTGCACCTTCCTGTCATTGTGTGACATGAGAGGTGTTCATCACCACCAGTCAACGTGAATTAGAGTTTGATGTCTCACTGAGATAAACTGGTGGTGCTACAGTATGCAGGTGCATTGCATTTTCAGCCACGCGTGAAGTGGATTGCACACAGCTACAAGACATGACATCATGCATGCGCCCTAAATTTAAACAAGCAACAATGACATCATTCCTTGGCATGGGTTCTCAAAGAGAGATATTGTATGACTTCTAAAGCTCTTGGATTCAAGTACACAGTGTGCTATTGCGAGGATGAGCTATTTTATTACAGTTTGTTGGTTTATTTATAAGCTACCTTATCATTTCCTGAAAACATTGTGGAGAGTTGTGCCACAGTCCAAGACCCCAATCGGGTGCGGATCCTGATTATTTACTTACCCTATTTGTGTTAACACAGTGTGATATTTTTGCAGGGATTATTTCTTAACATTTACTATAATTTCCAAATGAATAAGTGCAAATCAACATGACAGAGTTCACGGATATTTGGGAGGTGGGTATTTGAATTGTACTGATTAAAATTAGGATTGCAGGATTTGGCATAGGTTCTGTTTTAATTACTCTTGATAACCATCAAATTCCTCAGTCCTATTTATTGATCATGACGCAGCAGGGATGGGAGATATCGTCTTGACCAATATACCTTATATTATAAGCAGCTACTTTTTTCCCAAGGCTTTGAACCCGGCCTATGCAACGATGCAGGTAATTATGGATTTTTCTTCGCTAACGGTCATCAAGGGGCGCTCGAGCAGGAAGTGCAAAAACGAGACAGACACAAGAGGTCAATGCAAAGAAGAATACACTTGTTTTTGGCGCACTCAAAGCAAAACGCAGCACGACATGCAAAACATTTTTCACACCCTCCTCATGGAAAGCACACGAAGAGTTGCAAACTTCCACAAATTCATTAAAACAAAAATAGCAGAGAATTCCATTGCACCAGACGACGACATAAATATGGATGAAGTACCTTTGACGTTTGACCTCTAACTAGGACTGTTAACAAGACAGGTGCATCATCCATGATGGTGAAAAGAACTGGCCACGAGAGAACGCATTTCACGTGTTTTGAGATGCACCGCATCCGGACAAAAGCTTCCACCAATGGTGATTTTTAAGCGGATGGCTATGCCAAAAAAATAATAACAATCCCGAAAGACATAGTCGTTAAAGTTAACAAGAAAGGGCGGATGATAGAAAGCCTAATGAATGAATGGTTAACGGAATGCTACGGTAAGCGCCCGGGAGGATTTTTTCACCGAAAAAAAGCATTGCTTGTTTTGGACAGTATGAGGGCCCATATAACAGATTCTGTGAAAGCAGCCATCAAGAGAACAAAATCAATTACAGTTGTGATTCCTGGAGGTACAACTACGTTTTTGCAGCCACTCGACATCAGTGTGAATCATGCAATTAAAGCGGCACTCCAAGGTGAGTAGGAGGCTTGGATGACCAGTGGCGAGAAATCATTCACAAAAACTGGCCGCATGCGAAGAGCATCCTTTTCAGAGTTCTGTCAGTGGATCCTTACAGCACGGAGCAGTGTGAAAGAATCCACGATCATCAACGGGTTTCAAAAGGCTGGACTGCTGTGTGACAGCACAACTTCAGAGGTAACTTTGCTTCGAGATGAGGATGAATAGGATGACTAAGGCCATCAATGACTTTTCTGTTTTGTTTGATCAGCCGTTTTACGACAGTGTTACAGGCACCGTTTGGAAACAATCAGTTAAGGTATGTAAAATAAACATTTACAAAATCATTTACATTTACAAAATCTTTCTGCGTAAATATCTCACTTCACAACGTGGATATCTGCGGCTTATAATCCGGTGCGCTTTATAGTCCGGAAATACGGGATTTAGGAAATAATGTAATTCTATTTATGACCATATTGAACAAAATGTCCGATGTCCACCAAAGCTTGTTTGGATGCCCCCCTCTGGCACGATGCCCGGGGCCACCCTCCCCGCTTGTACGCCACTGGTGGGGAACTAATTTTCACCTTGAGCAGAAAGAAAAACTGCTTTTACTGTGAGAGGACAACTTGCCTTTAGACTATATAAGAAAGTTGGTTAGTAAAGAGGTCATGATATTGTAGTGGTTGACTCGGCTGACTTGCATGTAACCAGCGTGAGATGGGTTCACACTCAATGGTTGTGTAAATCATTGCCTGTCTCTATATCCCGTGTGATCGACTGGTGACCACTCCAGAGTGTTAGACTGCCTTTTTAGCTAACCCTGAACAGGATAAATGGAATCGAAATTAATGGATGGATGAATGTTTTCTTAGGTCCTTTCAAAATGTCTGCAAGACTAAATGTAGTGTCCAATATGTTCTAAATTATTGAACATGAAAGTATTTTCTGTAAAATGTGATCTAGAGCGGTAAAAACGTGAGTCACCAAACATTTGGAACTCAAGTGTCAGATATGAATACAACTTTCTTTCTCTGAATTACCTGAAACGCAAAGCATGTTTAACTACACAGTGACACTGTCAATTTCCATATTCATCAAGAACGGCCAGTTGTGGTGCTTATTTGGTATTCTTGCACATCTGGAGCGAAGACCTGAGGTTGAAATCTAACGTTTGCCTCTGTGTGCAGGAATCCGCTGCCGTATTTGTTCAACTTGAGCAGAGATGCCATTTGAAACGTGATCTGGTGTGAATATAAACAATTCTCTTCTGATCCGGTCTCCTTTGGCGACTGAAGGGGCTCAAACGTCGGACCCAGACACAGACACAGACAGACGTCTCCAGTCAGCTGTTGGCGTTTTTGTGGCTTCTGCGCCAATCACACACACACACTTTCCAGTAAGTAACACTGGAGACGTGAGAGACCCCTGTCAGCTTGACGCAAGTCAGAGTTAATTGTATCAATCCCTGTCTATACAGGTTTTAGGCAGAGCTGGCACACTGAAGTATTTACAGTATATCAGGTTTCTCTCCTTCATCAAACTGAACACCATAGCAAATTGAAACACTCCCTACCTACAGTATATTGTGAACTAGCCAAAAGTTCATGAAACAAACTTGCTCGACTAACCAAGGATAGTGCTAAGAGACAATAATAATCAGATGTGTCTGTTCAAACAAAGGAAGGAAGAACTTGCTTTGTGTCAAGAATTCAGAAGTTAATGGCTGGCCAATGTTGACAGGAGAATGTCTGCTTTGTAATCAAATATATTCAACGTTATAAAAAGGGTATGATGGCAACTGAGCCCTGCCCCAAATAGCAAAAACCGAGATGAATTGACATGCCCCTAAAAAAAGGGACTGTAATGTAGGAAAGTGGTACACAAGCCTCTTTCCTGGCTGCTCAGTACAATATGACAAGGTTGTATTGCTTTCCTACACAGTACTTTTATTGTACAGTGATAAATATCTTTTTGCACTTGTAGTTGTAGTCAAGGTCTAAGTGTTTCTAACTACTACTTAGTCATTCTATTTCTATTAGTTCCGATAATAGGAGACATGACTGTAACGCTTCACTTTATTATGACGGGGGCGGGGGTCCACTGCTTTGCTCCTCACCTACGAGGGCTGGCATTTGTGTAAAGTGTCTGGGGTGCACTTCCTCTCTGACGGCTTGCCCACTGGCTTCCCCCTGCAACATCTGGTCACCTCCAGGCTGCTGCTGGCTGCATTTGAGAGCCGAGCAAATGCAGGAGGCATTGTCCTCATTGAGAAGCAGCTGAACAAACAGGAAAGCCAGGCCCAGCCAGTCAATTAATTGATGGAACAATGTTAAAAGTTATGGGCGTCTCTCAGCAGGAAGAAGGAAAATGTTTACAAATGGCAGGCAATAACTGCTCATTACTGTCCCATTTTATTATTCCGCTCCTCTCATCTTTTTCATCGACTACACGATGTACTTGTTAAAGCCAAATGAGGAAATGTTTGCATGCTGATGACTGCTCGGTGCAGTCAATGTGCATGTATCCTGTGTCTGAATACCCAAATGATAAACCCAAATCACTTCCATACAGCTGTGACCGAGAGCGAATGAATGTACCAAGCAGCAACTGAAACCACATAAAAACTCGCTTGATTAAAGGGTCATGTGCTCGCACTAAGCCACACTGATGGGGTTTCATCCTACAACCAAACAGCTTAGCTTGTCACACAAAGAAGTATAAAAGGCAAAGCCCTGCATATTGTTCTTGCGCATGGCCTGTCTTCTTGCATCTTAGTCATCTTACAGGGAAACCAACTTCAATATTCTTGCAACAGTTCAGACATATCTGACGAGGGTTGGTGAAAGAAGCGCTTTGGATGCCTTCAGAGGAGGGGAGAAGCTCAAGAGTCGGAAAGGACAGGAGTGACTCAGAGAGGAAGAGGTGGGAATGCGAGTGGAGAATACTAGGGAATCCCGCTGAGATTCTAGCACTGTGCGCTGATCCACACCACACCAAAGAATTCCGATGAGCAAACCATATGCCTAACAAGTCACGTGGTGACTCCCAGCTAAGACGAGAGAAAAAAAAGAGAAAAAGTGGAAAATAAACCCTCCAAAATATCTCAATGAGATTACAAAACATTTTCTCCATTATGTATGCTATTAAAAAGACTAATTGCTTTTATTTTAAATGGGAATTAAAAATTGTCCCTGCATGCTTCATTATGAGGCATGTTTTCTTTGAACCGATCAGTTAAGAAAAATGAAGCTATTAATAAAAACTATATCATGACAGTAATAAGAAATACCATCTATCCACTTTCCACTGCCTATTCTTTTCAGGCTTGCAGAAAAGCTGGAGTCTATACTTTGAGAGCGAGGCGGGGTACACTTTGAATTAGTAGCCACTCGCCAGTAATCGTAGGGCACATATAAGCAACCGTTCACGCTCACATTTACTGTACACCTATGGTCAAATCAATCTAACATATTTTAGAATGTGGTAGGTAACCAGTAACTAAGATTATTATAAACCAAAGACAAAAACCTATGTTATAATGAACTCCAACTACTGTGTGTGGGTGGATTTGTATTTTTAATTTCCAGGTACGAAGGCTGTACAATTAAGAATTCGACCACTACTCTCGAAAATTGTACTAACCCTTAACCCTTTTGCTATCGTCATTTACTTATGTCAAATTTCACTAAACTGAGTTCTTCCTGTGGAAGCTATCCTCATCTTTTTGAGGAAACTCACATGTTCACAGTTCTAGGCATATTTTTGTGGTCTTTAAATAACGCCCCTAAGATGTCGCCAAAGCCCTGGCTAAGATGAAAAAAAGTAATTGGTGTCAAGGAAGAACGTGGAAGTGACACAGCTTAACTCAGGCTACTTTTTGTATGTCAGGAAGGAGCCAAGTTTAGCTTGGGTGGTTAGCGGAAGTTATGGAGAGTCTTTGGCAGATGTGTTTGATTTTGCTCTGCTGGAGAAGCTATTAAAATGATCAAGCTAACAAACAATGAAGGTTTTACTCCTGCTTGACAATTATTCTTATTATATTATTTTTATGGCTTGCGAAGGATACATACTGTATATACACACTTGCCGGGCAATATTTCTAAATCAACTGTAATCCATTTATTTTTATGGGTAATGATGTGATAAAGTGTTTTGGGATTTGTAGTATACTTGCGGTCACCGTCCCCTGCGAATAGCAAGAGTTTACTGCATTTTCAAATTATGCCATTATTTTGGCCCAAAGTAATTTTTTTCACATGGGTGCCTAAATCCTTGTGCAGCTGTAATGGAAAACAAATGGTGACAGTGACACGACAGGTTCATGACTATTAATAATGTTTGATTTGACTCAGTGGGCCGTACAGTTTATGTACATTACTTTGGAGTGATCAGCTCGACGACATCATGGCAGCCTGCCTTGTCTGTTCAAGGGGCAAAGTGCTAGTCTAAGCAGCTTGCCTGATGTATTTTCCTACTTTAATAGCTGACAAACATCTGAGACATCTGGTTCAAATGGACATGTGGCGGGAAGGGGGGGGTGGCGCGGGGGGGGGGGGGGTTGTCAACAAGGAGGCGACGCCTCCGGCACAAACATCGACAGGCCTGTTTGGCTGCAGCAACGCATCCTTCACAAGCAGGCTGGAAACAAATTCAGCTTTATGAGAGCAATCAACATGCAGCTCCAATGCTCCAGTGACACTCTTCGAGGCCCATGACTCCATGTGAAGCATTGCAGAAGTGTGATCCAGCTTGTATATACACAGCTGTGCAGTGCTAAACGAAGACACACATAATGATAGCGTGCGGTGAAGGTTTGGGTTTTAGCACCAGACGGCGTCCTTCCTATTGCGCTTCCTTCCCTGCACTGCATTTCTCGACGTGGGCTAAACATGAGCGTTCACCTTTAGGATGACACGCCGCATGAAAGACAAAGTTGTCAAATGAGAAAAGACTCATTTGAAGAGGTGGCGAGTTACTATTGTTACTCAGCGTGGCGGGGTGTATAGTGTCACTCAGCGTTACAAAGAGGAGAGCTGGGTCTATGAGGTCCGGCTCAGTCCATTTTCCACAGCGGACTCACATTCCTGGCATTCCAGGAGACCACTGCAGTCTCCAACCGTAGTGACAAACTAATTCAGTCTAATGGACTCCTTGGACTTTGGTTGCAATTTCTCAAATAAAAAATCTGAATTTAGTCACAAAGATGGCATGTCTAAAGCAACGGGATTCAAACAAAAATCCAAATATGTATTGATGTCCAATATTGAATGAATGAATGGTTGAATAACAAAAACAAACTGGATGTCAAATACCCCTGTGGTTGTACAATTCTGATTTTTTTCCTCAAGTTGTGAGTTCGAACCACCGTTATGTATAATGTCGCACAAGCATCAGTCTATCTTCTGAGACCTCAAAGCAGCAACCATCTGAAGATTAACTCTGGGCTTTTTCTTTGGCTTTTTTACAGCACTAATTCTAATAGGTTACGTTAAGCAGGCAGACTCTCATAAAAAGGTAGAGCATTTATTGTTTTTGCTAGGGTATGCATTTGACTCCTTGATCAACTATGGGGAAAACTGACAATCAATTAAGTTCCTGTTATTTTCTAATGGGATGGGAAAATCGCTGTACGAATGTTTTGAACTCTTCGATGCCAGTATTTTATTGAGCAGAACAATGTTCCCATAGTGGAGGTCTGCTTGGATCCACTGTAACTCAGCTTACCAAACTAATGTTACAGTTCAGACAAAATCAACATTCAATTCCACACAGGTGGCAAATTCTTAATAATCATGGCAACTTAGTTTTACCTTGTCTGACAATTCAAAAACACATTAATGCACACATACGCGTACACCAAATTGTTTGTAAGTGTTTTTAAATACAGAAAATAGAACGCTATAATATTGTGCTTTAAAAAAAAAAAAATAATAATAATAATAAAATAATAGAATAAGAACATACCGGTAATTAAATAGACTGTAAAAAGTTAAACAGTTTGTGTCTCAACATTAAAATAAAGGTTTGATTTGAAGATATATCACCAATCGCTGTAGTTCAAGGGCGTTAAGCTCCCATTGACCGTGTCTATCCCGTGTAGATGCCATCTGTGTATTCACATATTTTCGTCCAGATTGTGCAAGAGGCCTGATTCCGATCTGAAGATATCTGACTCCATGCAGTTTTTGCTCTTTACGCTGCCACATGACACGCATCCGAATTGTCCCACTTCAACCATGGAGTGTAAATCAAGCTTTTAAAACACTATATGAATTGTAATTTTTTTATTTTTTTTCATGGAAACAGCTCTCCCTGAAATATATAATTTTTTATTACATTACCTTTCTACTGTGAGGTTCAACTGTATCGACAAAACAAGGCATTCATTCCAAACTATATCTCATCATGATTTAATTCATTGTGCTGCTCCTTCTGGCTTTCCTGCCTTGGCCACCAGGGGACAGTGTAATACAGTCATAAAGACAAACGAAGAGCCACCAGTATTCACAATGACTCAATAAACTGCACTATGTTAGTCTTTTTTTGGCAGAGGATGAAAAATTTGTCTGTGAGTATGGTGATATTTGCTTAAAAGATTACAACACTGTTGTAATCCTTTAATATACTAATTGTTTCCCATGATATGTTACCATGCAGCTCACGGGGACATTCTTAAGGCAAAGTTCTTGGTTGTTTTAAATACACAACATGCAATTCTATTTATTTTACATTGGTTTGACAGTAAATTTCAACTAGGACCGACATTAAAAAGCTTGAATCTTCTTTTTGAAGGATTGTTAAACTGCTGCTTTTTGTGAAGTGAGATGAAAAACAGCACTCATATCGCAAGGCTTGAACCTCGAAAACCTAAGTCGTGTCACTCGTATCTCAAGGCACCACGACTGTTGGCAATTATTTTCCTTATTTAATGATTGACATAATATTTAATGGTGTATGCTTTCAGTGTACTTTAGATTTGCAGCAGGTGTTTTATAATGCATTTTATTTGTGTTGTTCTAGCAGACAACGTTGCATGTATGTTACTGTATACCATTGTTACCATGTACCATTTCAATAATAACATCAAGAACAATAATGATTTTTAATGTAACCCTTTTTAATGTTCGCTTTGTTGTTGTTTTGTTTCTGACCTATGTCCTCTTGAAAAAATGGAAAATGAAAATGTGCCCTCTATGAAATCTCAACATTAAAATAAAGGTTTGATTTGAAGATACATCACCAATCGTTGTAGTTCAAGGGCGTTTAAGCTCCCATTGACCGTGTCTATCCCGTGTATATGCCATCTATGCATTTACATATTTTCTTCCAGATTGTGCAAGAGGCCTGAAGATATCCGACTCCATGCAGTTTTTGCTCTTTACGCTGCCACATGACACGCATCCGAAATGTGCCACTTCAACCATGGAGTGTAAATCAAGCATTTAAAACACTATGTGAATTGTAATAGTTTTTTTGTTTTGTTTGTCCATGCAGACAGCTCTCCCTGGAATATATTATTTTTTAGTACATTACCTTTCTACTGTGAGGTTCAACTGTATCGACAAAACAAGGCGCTCATTCCAAACTATAGCTCATGTTATAAATACTTGGTACCTCTCTCATTATGCATGTGTGATTTATGACAACAGTAAACATATGTGAAAGCTTGTGGTTAAGTTGGCAATCAAAGGCATGCATGCCATTAATCCATCTCATTAAGATCAGTGCTTGTTGTCTACACTTACACCTATCAGAAAACAGCATCGCTTTAATATTTCACTTGGCACTTCCACACATATACACACAGTTCCTAGGGAATGTGATACAGGTCAAGTCCTGGAAGTAGATCAAAAAAAGGGCAAGCCGTCAGCCCTTCTCGCAGTCAAAACACTAAGCTCTCATGTAAACCACCTTGCTATTTGTGTTGAAAAGGCACAAACCAAACTGCTTAGGGAGAGCGTGCAGGAGGAGGCACAGCTACATCATCACTAGGGTAAAATGTCCCAACCTTTGGATATTTGGTAATAAAGAGTGTTGCCGACATGACATCAGATGCAGTGCATACAAAAGAGGGGGATGATGGTATGTCATGATGCAGTAGTACGTGACAGGGCATACAGACAACTCTTGCGACCCGCAGAGGCCAATTTCATTTAAATGTCATCTAAACTAGTGATTCTCAACTGGTGGGTCGAGACCAGTGCTGCCACAGTTGCCTTGAAAAAGTAACTTAGTTACTTTACTGATTGATTGATTTCAAAAGTAACTAAATTAGAAAAAAAGTTACTTTTTAGTTACTTTCAGCAGTTGCCAAGAGGGAAGAATATCACTTACAGTAGAGTACAGTACCACAGTACAAAAAAGCATTAGCTTAACTGAACCCATTACTTGGTAATATATGCCAGACAAGTTCCAGAATGATGTCATCAACATGAAGCAATGACTTAAATATTAGTGTAGTTGAAGCCACATTAAATGAGCAATTTAGTGCAGACTTGACCTCGGTTTGCGATGGTACCGACATAGGTTATCATGTTACGAACTGCATGCCATTAACTAGTTTGCGCGGTGACAAGAAGGCACGCTTCAGTTACTGCCCAACTTACTGTTTTGTATTTACAGCCTAAAAGTGTTTTTCATACAAATATTTACTGCAATTATGACTCTACTACTGTATTGGCGTATGTTAGTGATAGACTGCGGCGGGTTCTGATTACAAATTCTGATTATCGAGGACACCATCTAAAGTGAAAAACAACGCATCCCAGGACATTCTTTTAACAGGCATGCATCAGAAACATTATTACTTGGGTGTAATGGCACATGTATTCAGGATGCCTCTGTACTGTACAATTTTCCACTCTTGAGTATTTTAGCTCAGCAACTGGAAGTGTAACTAACTGCCTTGCATACGAGCCACACGTCTACTCTGTAAACTAATACAATGCAGCTCAGCCTCTGGCTAATGGACATCATTGCTGTTTTTGGCGTTATGTCAAACTAATTTGAATATCAGTGCAGATTGAATATATATATATATATATATATATATATATATATATATATATATATATATATGTGTGTGTGTGTGTGTGTGTGTGGTAAAAACGCAACATCCAGTGCGATTTAAACAGCCGCTCAAATCACAAAAGTCATTATTGTAGTTAAAGCATTACAATTCATACTGATGTTTGCACTTTTCTGCATCCTTAATTTCCTTCTAGGAAGACAAACTACTGATGTCACGTTTTACTTTCCTAAAAAGAAGAGATCAGTGTCAAGAAATAAATGCAATTTTGTGGTCACGTCATCCTCCGTTTCTTAATAAGGTGTTCTGAAATGCACAAACACGTAAGTGTTGTTAGTGTAGTTATGTTTAAATATATGATTACACAGGTTTTCAAGGCTATTTTTAACAATACATTTTCCTTATCGTTCTTAACTTCTGCACAAGTGGCTTGCGACTTTGCAACATTAGGGTCGCAGGGTGACAACAGTTGAGAACCACTGACTTAAATGTCATGTAAACCGATAAAGATGTGGGGATTGCACACCCGGCAGCGGGCTAACTAGCGAGCTAACGCCGGCTAGTCAACTTTAAATGAGCTCGTCTGACAGCACGACTGTGTGAGGGTCGGCTGGCTTGGCTGCACTAGAGAATGTGACAAGTAGATGTGTTAATTCAAATTTATATTTAGGTCTCACATGTGCAGTTCACCAAATAATGACTTGCTTATTAGAGTGACAACACAATTATAGCCACCTACTTCTCCCCTGGGACCCGACTTACGGCTGGTTAAGTGGCGACAATCACAATTTCCATTAACAATTATTAGCACTTGCAGGTAAATGTGGCGACAAGCAAAGCGCGTCAGCTAATGTTAGAAGAGTGGGGGAAAAATAGGGACGTTTAAAATGTATTGTAGCTAGCAAAAAGGGCAGCCGCGGATATGAAGGAAGAGTGAAGCGGCAATGATCCAACTCGGTGGCCCTTGGGAACTGTTCCTCCTATCCAGGAAATACACTGAGCCCTCCTTGCTAGTGTGCGACGGAATAGAAGCGTTACTTGGGGGGGGCTTAAACAACATCGCGACTACCTGTTAATCGCAGTTTCACGGGCCCATTCCGTCGAACTCCTTGGTTAGACATCACCTCTTTGTTCCAGCCTTCACGGCGCGTACAAAAGGAGTCGTTAGGTGCGGAGGAAAAGATCAAGATTTATCAGTCTCTCCGCCAGTTTCACACAATAATGGCATCAAGGCAGCGTGGCCCGGATGTGGACAGAACTGCCATTGCAAAAATGTAAAAGAAAAAGACAATTTTGAAGAAAGAAAATAAATCGTGAACTGAGCGCTGTTTAATTTTAGCTGATGGGTTCTCCTTAAGGCGGTGTTACATCCTGGGAGCCGTCCTCTCCTCTGGCGGGGAGTTGAAGTGTGGAGTCCTCCGGCGTGTATCCCACTTGAGGAGGCTGCCCCTGCCCCTGCCTCTGCCTGGGCTGCGGGGAGCTGACCAGTGACGACAACACTCCAAACATTTCCCCTCACATGTGGCACAACACCTCCAACCTCCTCACGCGCGCACAAACCCACCCCTTCACTGAGTGCTCAAGGTTGGTGATTCCCGGTTTACTGTTGCTTTAAGAGCACACGTAACCTTCACGCCCCTTTCGTGTTCGTCAAGCCTCAGAAATGTAAATTCAGCTTTGCATTTGATCAATTATCTTTACAATTTGCTACCTGCGAAACGCTTATCAAGTGCCATTCAGGCTTTTTAATTAGTCTAAAAATGAGTACTGTATCTATTAAAGGAGATCGCAACTTGGGGAAAAACAAAACATCTCTTTATCCTATTTGTTAAAACTGTCAGCATGAGCTAACAGTAGTACATGATTGATTCAAATGATCGTGGGAAAGGCAGCTCTCTCTGGCTCCATCTTGTGCCTCTAATTTGATTTGCAAGAAACCACAGTGCTCGAGGAAAAACAACCCTAGACACGGAAAGCTCGACTGACAATGTTTCGTCAATCATCTGTTGTGCACTTTCGGGTACAACCCACGGCCTTGCCTAAAAAAAAAAACAATTGCAACCCCATAACATTTAGTGTTTATATTAACCATCCACTGCAAATAAGGTGCTTTTCTGGGGTAATAAGTCAGCATGGAGAGGAGGGAAAAAAAAAAAAAAAAAAAAAAAAATTGGTAGTGGAAATAATGTGTTAGCATTGACAGGGATACATACAGACTGAGCCCTACCACAAATAGGAAAAAAATTGCCAGTAGATGACCCCTTTGCTATTAAAAAAAAAAAAAAAAAAAGTCAACAAAGTCTACTTGTTATTGTTTCGGCCTGAGCATAGAAACAGCAAATAAGATGGGGGAGGAGGAAAGAGAGAAGAATACAATTTATATTTAAAAAAAAATAAATAAATAAAAAAAATAAAGGGGGGGGGAAGCCTTCACTGCACCTGACCGCAAGTGCAAAATGCTCAGATTCGTCTTGGCGTGTTTGTTCCTTAGTTTGCCATCTTGCGGTTTTAGTATATCATCTGCTAGCATTTTTTTTCTATCATTAGAAGTTGGTACCTGAATAAAGGCGATGATGTTTAACTTTTATCTCTGCCGAGGTTGCTCCCTTTCCTATAGCACTTAAATATTTTATCAGTTCACATTAAATACCATACCTGAATGTAGGGAAATATGTAAACATCATTGTCTTTGTCCTGTATCAGCATTTTTCTTTCAGTCCCACATTTCAATTAATTTACATCAGCTCTTCAGAATTCATACCCCAGAAATTGCATGGTGTATTTTTTGTTGTTGTGCCAATTCAGACAATGATATTGTTCAGTTATTCAATGTGATTGTACATGGGCACCCTAATGTTGTACTCAAATTTATTTTGTATATCAGTTGATGTCTATGTATTGAGAGCACATGTAAAATTTTAAGAAATGACAGGATTAAGCAGCCACCCTGCAAGTTCAGCTACAATTTATTAATAGCAGATAAAAACACCCACACCCAATCAGCTTTATTTACATGAATGCTTAATCACGTGTTTAAAAATGTATGTACACTACATACAAACAGGCCATATAAAGGCAGGCACATTGACATGAACAAGGACAAACCGTAGCAGTGAGGATGCAGTAGAGAAGAGTGTCATTTAGAAATTGAAAGTGCTCTGGTTTTCACCGATTTGGAATTCATAACCATCGGCAGTTGCTTCTGGGGCGACACACTGCAACTCCTCATCCTAGAAATTTAAATGGAAGCAAAAACAATACTCGTGTGTTTTTTTTTTTTTGTGTTTTTTTTTTTTTTTTTTTTTTTAAAAAGGCCATTACCTCTCCAGAGAAGTACTTCTCAATCAAGTTGAGAGCTGCTTTGTAGACAGTTTCATTCTCATGAGACTGTAGACATTCAATCCGATCCAATCCACCACATTCTTCAATCATCAGGGCCAACTTGTCTGACTCCTGAATTTTGTCACCAGCCTAAGAGGAAGGAAGGGGTGTCACAACCTCAGCGATTTCTAGTTAGATTACGCAATAGTTAAAAATATCTTGCACCTACCAAAAATATGTTGGTGATGGCATCCAAGATGACAAGAATAGTCTTGCTGTCCTTTGAGGACAGAAGGTTGAGAAGAGGCTCCAGCACATTGCACTGCACCAGGTACACTACCTGCTCCACAGTGCCCCCGCTGGTGAAGTTCGTCACAGCCCACACAGCCTCCTTCTGGGTTTTGTAGTCACCCTGTAGCAAAGGCCAGTAAAACCCAGCGAGTGAATGGGACATCCTCTGGGAGATATTTGACAAGGACAGATAAAAACAATTACATACCCTCACAAGCACATTGACCAAATGTGGAATAAGGCCAGCGTTGATGACTTCCTGGATCTGGGTGTCTTTTCCTGCCGTGACGTTGGACAAAGTCCAGGCGGCCTCCTTCTGAATGTTGGCCTTGTTGTGGCACAGTAATGGAGCGAACCTTGCCAGGGCCCCGACGTCAAGCACTGCCTGAGTCTGCTCATCTGTGCCAGTCACTATGTTCCCGATGGCACGCAGAGAGGGGGTCTGAGGGTAAACAAATGGGTCACTTTAAAACAATAATTTATAGCAGCACTCCCCAACCAGCAGACCACACTCAAACTTGGGGGGGGGGGAAGAGAAAAAACACAGATTAAAGGTTTTGGTTTAGTCTGCTTTCGTGTGAAATTTCAGGATGACCAAAACGCACAATAACATTTACATGGCAACTTAAATTTGACCTTCTCTAAACTTTTTAATACATATCCAACTGCTCAATGTTTCAGTGCAATTTGCACAACTTTGTTCTCCAACAAGGAGCTAAACTGCAAACTTCACTTTAAAAAAAATAAAAATAAAAATTTACAAGGATGTCCACTTCTATACCTTTCTGACGTTCAAGCTTACTTGCAACCTGTTGACGACTATGAGACACTAAGCTCAGCGGCCACTTCCCTCTGAGAACATCCTGGTTGAAACCTCACAATGGCAAAGTACTGTTGTTCAATCATTAGGTGCCATCTTGATCAACAGCATGATGAAGACTAGAATTTATGTTGAATTAAAGCCTCTTTATACTCTAGCGGTCGCACGGCCGACAACGTTCGCATTGCATCACGTGACCGACGAATTGCCCCGCGCAGCACGTCTGCGTAGCTTGCCGCGCACCCGACAAAAATAGTTGCTGCGCGCCGAACGCAGCGGAGATCATCTCTTGTGATTGGTCCGTTTTAGTCACATGCTGTGATGACGTACTAGCGTGCCCATTGGTTCTACATACCATCTACGTCGCCGCCTTCTCGATCGATTTTGCAGCATAATTAAACGTATCATCTAATCATCTAGGTCCATTTGTTCTGTCGCGGTCGCCATTGTTGTAGCTTTGTTACTTATTCCGGAAAGGAAAGTAAAAACGGCTACCAGAAATGGCAAAAAAAAAAAAATGCAGCGGAAACTCACCCTGTGGTGTCCTATCCAATACCAGCCGTAGCGACACCCCTGACTTGGAGAACTGCAGCACGCTTTAAAAACAGCGCGCGTGGGTTGCGCTCGAGTATAAAGGCAAACTACGCACGCATGGGACAGCCGCAGTGATGTCAGTGTGGTCGCCGTCCGCGCGAGTATAAAGAAGCCTTTAGTAATCGAACCAGGAAATCTATTGGCCGATTCATGGATTAAACACCCATTGTGAATTTTGCTGTTCAGCCCCTTGTTAAGAACAGAACAAAAAGTACTGAAACATTGAACATGTGCAGAGATTACAGTGCAGTTTAGGTTCATCCTGAAATCTCAACCAAATGTCAAATATGCCTAACATTTTGTGATTATTATTTCATCCAGGTTAATTCATTCTCCGGGCATTAAAATCGATCGCAACTGGCCCGTCCTGGTTGTCTTTGAAGACGTCTCGCCTCTCATCGAAACATCTAAGACAAACGGAACAGTCCGGTTGATTCAATGCCCTGAGAACAGGTTGTGGCTCTGCACACAAACCTCTCATCTCAGTCATACCGTAGTAAAAATAAGACCACAAGCTAACAAAAAAACAAAAAAAAAAACAAAAAAAAAGTCTCAGGAGAGCTGCTTTGAAAAGGCCGAATGAGACAGAAAAGCCTACAACTTCCAAGAAACAGAAAGCTGCATTTTAGAAACAAAACCAACAGTCCGACTTAAAATACAGGTCAATTGCTATAGGCAATTCTCACACACCAAGCCAAGCAAGTTTCACAAATGAGACAAGAAAGCTTTCAAAACTGCCCCCCCCCCAAAAAAACAAAAACAACAAACATTGTTTCCATTTCCAAAATTCAATCTTTGTGAAGCAGGATTTTCTGAAACGACGAGACCAAAAACACTTACCGAGTCGACAACACACTTCATGTGGCATTATCTCAGATTACCCCAGGAAGTGACCAGCTCTGATAGAAACACAGCACACCCACTAATAACTAAAGTCAGTATACGTATAATGTTTAGTTTTATTTTAATTAGGCTTGACACGATCAGGAATTTTGGGACCGATCAAGTTTATAAAAATGATAACCAATCCAATCACAAGATAGAGCACTGCGTCCATTTACATGACTTGTTGATTTATTGTATATACTTGTGTACTGTATACTGAGTATCTTCATAAGTATTGTCTGGCATTTTAGACATAAGTTAAAACATCAATGACCTCTTGGGGGCATTAAAGGATTGGCCACTGACAAATTTTGGTCAAATCAACATCAGCTGATACCGATCAGATCGGCGGAATGTCCAATTTTAATAATTAGCCTCTATGCTGGTTCATCAAAATATTGCTTTATGGGAAATTGGTCCATGGTCAAAAAAAGGATGGGGACTGCCAGTTTGCATTACATTCTTTTAGGCACAGCAATACTTACCACCACAGGCAGTTCACCGCTGCCAAGCAGTTCGACCAGGCGGGGCACCAGGCCGGCCTGCACCACGACTTCAATGCGATCATTAGAACCGTCAGTCAGGTACGAAACCCCCCAACAGGCGTCGGCCAGCACCTCTTTGTCATCGTGGTGAAGGAGGCGGATGAGAGCAGGTAAGAGCTGCTGGACGGCGCTTACAGGAGGAGAGGGATTCTTGTTGCGGCAGAGGTTGGACACAGTCCAGGTCACATTTCTCAGGTAACCAGGCTGAAAAACAAATTTTAAAAAGTTCAAATAAAGACTGAATTTGCAGTTAGGTTGCGCTTTACTGGCCCCAAAAGGAATAGCTGCAGTTACAAATGTCGAAAACAAGACTGAAATGTATCGGTCGTCCTTGCCTTTTTCAATTAGCTATTAAAAATTGCAAAGTGACTGATTATATTTTTCACTCAATCAAACAAACAAAC
Organism: Phycodurus eques; assembly: GCF_024500275.1. NCBI lineage: Eukaryota > Metazoa > Chordata > Actinopteri > Syngnathiformes > Syngnathidae > Phycodurus > Phycodurus eques. The sequence goes on along the minus strand of NC_084540.1, from coordinate 9,691,900 downwards.
AAAATCAAATCTGCGTCAGATGGAATGCATCAAGCCGATTACAATAACACTTTTACCTACTTATGCTGACGCAGTAGTGTTTTAGGCTAGAACAACACATTGGGCCTCTTTGGAAAGTCAAATCTCCTAAACTTTATGCCACCTTTCCTGGACCTTTGTGGAATATGTCATCAGGTCAAGGAGAGATGAAAAAGATGCTTTTCTTTCAAACATAGGAAAGGACCACACCGTTTACAAGGAACTAGACTCCCTTTTCCTAACCGACATCGTGCATTCCTGAGCCAAGTCTTCTATTGTCCTTTTTCTCGCTCACTCATTTTTATCCCTCGTACATTTCTTTATTATACAAAGTTGTTTTTTTTATTTTTTTTATTTTTTATTTTTTTAAGTCTAGCATTTTCACACAGTCTGTAAACCTGTTGCTTTAAATATTTCAGCCATAACGGATTGTGGGCAATTGTGGTACTTTCCTTCCATACAGGTTGGTCAGGAGTAACTAGCGCTAAAGGTCGCATTGAGGCACCTTTCCTAAAAACAACCAATCCTCCAAGTACTTCCAGGTCATTTTGCTTGAATAGGAATAGAAAGGAAAGTTTCTAAGCAAAAACCAGAATCTGAAGAGGCCCAATCAAATGAAAAATAGCAAGTATGGCAGTAACTGAGTAAGCCTCCTTGTGATGAGTGAATTCTCACGCAACTGCACAAAGCAGTTTGTAACCTCAAAATGTCTTGACGGAACTATTGTAAACCGTCGACCCCCCCCGTAACACTTTCGTCCCCTATTAAAAGACCTCAAGTAGGTAGGTACTTACACTTAATACAGAGAGGTCAGGCACGGTGAGCAGACTGAGTAGGGCCGCCACAGCTCCATGCTTGATCACCTTGTCCCTCATAGCTGATCCATCACCTAAAGAACAGATTATTATTAAAACCATGCTGCACTAACAATTCAACTGACCAAGGTAGCCTATCAGATTAAACAATGAGTGTTAATTACCAGCAATGTTTCCAAGAGCCCAGATGGCTTGCTCGCTGATGTGCTGGTGGGGGGATGTGACCAGTCTAATGAAAGCAGGAATGGCCCCGCCCTGGACAACAGCGGCCGTCTGATCAGACGTCCCAGAAGCGATGTTGGTCAATGCCCAGGACGCTTCAAACTGGATTGGAGGGCAGTCAGACAGTCCCAAGAAGGCCACAAACTTTGAGATCAGACCAGCACTGATGATCTGGTCAATAGGGGGATGCCTCTCCCGAGACAGCAGTTTCCTGCATTTCGAATACACAAAAAGTGATGAGAATTGAAGCTATGGAATTGACTCAGAGTTCCATTCAACCATTTACTACAGTGCTTTTGCTCATGTGCTGGAGCCTACCCCTGCTGACTTTGGGCAAGAGGTGAGGTACAGCCTATACTGGTCACCAGTCATTCAGAGGGCACATGTAGACAAACAACCATTCAGACCTAAGAACAATGTAGTCTTAACCAACATTTTTGAATGTGGAAAACCAGAGAATAAGGCAAAAATGCAGTGCAAAAATTAAAACATTGGAACCCCAATTTTTTGATCTGTGAGCCAGACATGCCAACCACCTGTCCACAATGCTGCTGATTCAAACATGTTAAAATGTTACACTTACCGTGCAGCCTGTGTTGCCTGCAACTGTGACTCGACATCACCACTGTTCACTCCAGTGAGAATCTCTGCAACAGTCCACTGGCTGGAAGTCTTCATTGACAGCAATTCATAGACACAGATAACATGCAGGACAATATCATGTCAGGGTTTTCCCAAACTTTTTTAAAAATAGAAATCTCCTGGGGAGTCACCAAAACATAAGGTATCCAGTGTCCACAGTATCTTTAAAATTAAAGCAAAAATGTATTACAACAGGAAATGTCAATTAGATATTTTTCATGAACACAGTGGTATTTTGTTTTCCTAAAACACATTGTATTTCAGGTACCTGCTGATGAACTAGGTTATTGGAGGAACACCTAAAAATTGGGATACTCTTCAAGAAAAAACAATGTGTATCATTGGTTTATTGAGCCTGGGAAATCAGATACAGACTCAGTGAAACTACACGATTAAGTATGAAAGTCATTCACAGTCTCGTCTGAATTTGCGCATATCAAGAAATTATGGAAAGAGAGTCAAATAAATTCATACTAATTCTGGGGTGGACAGTACCATTTATGCAATTGTGACCCAGTGGCAATAATTGCAATTGTGTCAAACTTTATAATGCTTTCCAAAAAATTGGTAATGTACATACTTTGGTAGCTAGCTACTTCCTTATTAATGCCTTTATGGAGCCATGGCACATTTTACAATCGGAAAATGACAGCACAACAAACAAACAAAAAGTGTATCCTGAAATTATGATCTCAGGTTAACCTGTAAAATCTGTAATCCAAAAAGAATACGCATTTCTAAACATATTTAATTTCAGTACTTTTCTCATTTTATTTATTGTGGTTTATGTTCAATCTTATGTACAGCAATTTGTTACTCCTGTGGTTTCTGTTAAAGTCCTCTATATATAAAGTTGAGATGAGTATGATTGGTAAGAGGTTAATTGTACATTCAATTGTTCTGCTTGTCAACGGCAAAAAGAAAAAAGATCCAGTATTAAATAATTTTCTGAACAAATTAAGTGACATTGGATAATTTGATCTTCAGAATCAGAATCATCTTTATTTGCCAAGTATGTCCAAAACACACAAGGAATTTGTCTCCGGTAGTTTGAGCCACTCTAGTACAACAAAACAGAACACTTTGGAGACAAAGACATTGACAAAAAACAATTGTGCAAAAAGATGCAGAGTCCTCTAGCAGTTCGAATGACTAATATTGCAATAGTCCGGTGCAATGACCATTGTGCAAAGGGCGCTGAGACTTCAAGGAGTGTATGCGGTTTAAAGTGACGAGTAGTGCGATCATCTGGGACAATGTTGGTTGTGCAAATGTTGCAGATACTCCTCAATCAGTGTGCAAATGGAGCAGATGCTACTCTGGCATGAGTGGCCAGTATATGCAAATAGTGCAGCATGGCGAGACAACTACAGTGAGTGCACGAGTAATACATAATTGGCCCCACAGAAATGTGACAACGAACTCAAGTCAAAAAATTGCCAGCTTATTGTAATGGAATTATAGGTTAGGTGTTTAAGAAGTTGATCGCAAGAGGGAAGAAGCTGTTGGAATGTCTACTAGTTCTAGTTTGCATTGAGGCACAAAGGTTGGGAATCACTAGACAAAGATAGAAAGGCAACCGATTTTGGGGGAAATCTACATGACATGTTCAAAAAGCCCGTCACTTGAAGGACGTCAGAAATTGTGTTGGTAAGGCATCTTGAGGTTTCTGAAGAACGAAAGCAGTATTAAACGTAGAGGCGTCAATCGCGCGTGACGATTTACGGTTACAACAACGCAGCAATAACGACGGCGTTGACCGAGCACTGCACGGTGAAAGGTCGACACATTGAAAAAGAGACAACAGTCTGCTTACTTGGCCGTTTTGATTTTTTTCTTGAAGGGGAGAAGTGGCCTCATCGGGGAATGCAGCCACGTTCCTTCTTTTGAACATCTGATCATCTTTCCTGGCCTTGCGCAGTTCGACGTTCACCTCCACCCTCCTGCGTCGAAGCTCCTGTGTGCGTTTGGAAAACAAATGTCACCAATGAATGCGCGCCGCATTGGGCTAGCGACCACTTCACTTTTGACACGCTCACTTACATTAGCATCTTTGCCTTTGTTCTTGAACTTGTTCAGACGGTCGACGTTTTCAGACATTTTCCTGAATATCAATCAAGCTGGCCAGCAGTGAGGAAAAAGAGCTTTTGAAGAGTTCCTGTCGTACAAAAAAATAAAAAAAGATTATATATATATATATCAGTTAGCTACATTACACTTGGCGACGCCTCGTGACACTTCAGCATGACGACAGAATACGTATCAAGCATAACATTTGACCGATTCAACAATACCAACACTGAACGTGTTATAAAGCAAAATATTAACCGTAGAGGGAAAACGCAATAAAAATATATAACTCAACAAAAAATGTCAGAGCAATGGAAGTCTCACCTACTTCTCGGGAAATGGTTCAAACTGGGCAGATGATGACGAACAGACCTTTAAAATTCCTGGAACAAAGAGTTCTGATTGGGCTGTTTGAGCACAAGCTACGAGCCGCCTCCATTCATTGGATAGTTTGAAAAGAAACAGGAAAGGTGTCATCCCCTGTATTCTCGCGAGTTTTATGAACGTGGACAATGATAAATCTCAGCTTTTGTCCATGTGGCTATATACGTTTAGCAAGCCTTTTTGTTTTTGGTAAATATAAAATGTTACTTATCGTTTTATTTGTCATGCCTATTTGTTGTGTCCTCGCCCATCTTTTTATTTCTATTGTGGTCAAGGGCCACGCTGCATACTTAAATATAATTATAATTACTAAGACAATTATATCAAATATTTTTGTACTGTAGATGTAAAACTATTTACATTTTATGTTAATATCGATAAATTTTATGTTAATATCGATAAATAAACTAATTATTTTAATTGACCAGTTTTTTTTTGTTTTTTTTTTACTAAACACGTATTACCTGACCCTCGTATATAAATGTAAAGATGTATTGTACAGCTGTAAACCAGAAAATAAAAAATAAAAAAATGAAAGGAAATGGTAGTCATGTTCCATTCAGATTTTTACATTTTAAACAGGAATCTTGATAATGTAAACGTTTGGTGGGCCATCCTTTACCCATCCTTGGTTTAAATGACATGAAATGGAATGGTGGAGAAAAATAATCAGCTGAAATATATTCACCAAAAACACTCACATTTGGTTGTACCTGTGTTTATTGAGCACCTTTGGTGGCTTTATTCAGCATCTTGATTATGTATAATAATTGATAACTTGTCGAGCATGGTCATAGCACAGGTCTGAAAGAAACACTTGGAGAGAACCTGTCAAGCTGAGCACTATTGATTATGACAGCCTTGATCTGGTTATACTGATTGTGGCTTGTTGACTACTGGTCTGCTCCTTTTTTAGGCTACACATCCGTTGTGTATACAAGAAGTGGAATGTTTTCATCTTCCGGGAATTGTATTAATATCTTTTCACCACAAGCTAATAGTGGTCAGATGAATGAATGAACCTCCATCCATCCATTTCCCGTACCGCTTATCCTCACTAGGGTCGCAGGCGTGCTGGAGCTGGCGCGACGCGGGGTACACCCTGAACTGGTCGCCAGCCTATCGCAGACTATTGAATAGATTTAGATTTTTCAATTTATTAGTGTATAAAATTTTACACAATGCTGTGAGCAATAGCAGCTTGCATGTTTTCAGAAAAAAGGGAACAAATGTGTTGTATTTATTTTTTTTAATGACTTGATACTACTGAATGTATGCCCTGTATATTATTCCCACTGTTAAGCCTTGCAGACTTTACAGATAGATCAGGCGTGGGAAAACATTTGTGCTTAAGGTCAAAATTAGATGTTTAAAACAAAAAAGTAAAGAAAGTAATTAAATGTTTATTTATAATTTAATTTTAATTATCTAATAGAATAAAAAGTTCAATATATATTGTGATGTTTATTTTACTATTATTTTAATTACTACATTTAAAAATGTTACATGTAAAATTAACAATTTAAGGTAATTAAAAATACCTTAGTTAATCAATTTTAGCACCAAAAAAAAAAAAAACAGCTAAACTAACACAAGACAGATCTCTTGATAATGCAAATACTTGGTGGTTCCAATTCCAGAATATGTGGCCCCCACTATAAAACCACATTATTGTCAGTTAAGTAGTTGTTGTCAAAATAGGAACGAGTCAATAGTTATGCTTTTTATTAACTTCCATATACATCCATATTTCCTCAGCTGTAATAAAAAAAAAAAAAAAAAAAAAAGAATACAAAAAAAGTCAAATTCAGACAAAAATTATTATTATTTTTTTAACAGCGGGAACCTTCAAATACACAGATACATCATTCTCAAGTGAGTCACTATTGCAGAGCAAGGTAAAGAGCCGAACAAGCATCTACTGTTGTCCAGATATTTAGTACTGAACTGTCTTCTCATGCCACTTCAGCCTGAACAATGGAAATAGTACAAAAAGGATGTTGAGACAAAATTCTTTAGTATGCTCAGTAAAACTCAGCCATGATATTCCATTTCCTACTCCTCATTGAACAAGTCGACCATTTGGATGGCCAGAGGGACGTGAACAAAAACGAAGAAAAAGAGCCAAACAAATGTGACCCAAAAAATATAATACATGGAAACATGAGAGCTCCTTGTGAGTCTTTTCTCCGAGGTAAAGTTTCTTGTGAAATGCCATCTCATCTGTACAGTTCCGCTGATGAAGACAGGTACAAAAAAAGGTCCCTTGGAGCTCAAATGATTCGCCTGACCAAGTTTGTGAAAGCAGCAGTGCTTGGTTGCGCACTTAAAGGAGCACACCCCCAACACAGGACGTGTGTCACAGAGGGACAGTCGAAAAAGCCAATCGGCTTGGCAAGTGCGTTTTGTTTTTCAGCGTATCACCAATGTGCGACACGCTCTAAGAGGCTGGAGACTGTAGCTTGTTGTTATGAGACCTACAACATGTGGAGAGAGGGTGAAGTTGAGAGACCTTTACATGTTCTTGGTTGTTGTGAAATGTGAACAATGATTGCACAGACACAGTGGATGCAAAGGCCTCCCTGGAAGATTATCCTACAGCCATGTTGGATGTTTTGTGGTGGGAATGCATTTTTCCTTGATGACAATTTTTGCGAATTACACTATTATTACTTTTAGGAAGCGGAGGAACAGAATGACGATAGATGTTGCTCGCATTTACTCTCACATAGATTATTTGTTTAAAAACGATATATCACAACCACTGTACATGATAAAAGTATGTACATAAATCTTAAACACTGATCAAACCAAAGAGGTGGAGCCAAGTGATACATAAATATCTCTGTAATAAAATATGCAGCTTTGTATACTTTTACAGCTGGTAAGCTTGACTCAAAACAAATCCAATTAAACCGAGGTGTACAGTACTTCAGAAAATAAACACAAATTGGGTAAAATGTATTTAAAACTCCCCATAAAAATGCTAACTGCTGTGAACGTTTGTCAAAAAGCATCCTCATCATTGAACTGATGGACTAATGTCAACATGGCTGCCACATTATGGTGATTACTGAACAATCTTGCCATGATTACTAGAGACAAGCATCCAGTCCAGACTCCAGCTAGACTGGCCCACTTAAGAATCTGACAATCTGCAAGACAGAAGAAAATGGGATGGCATAAATCAAAAAGGCATGCAGCAAAGGTGAACAAACCCAGACATGGCGGATGTTGTAAACAAGCACATCATGTACAACATATCTTGACTTTGTTAGCTCAGTTAGCTCTTTGACTGAGCCAAACACAACAAGAAAAGCATTTGTGAATTCATGCAAGCCAGTGGGACAAAAATATACAAAAAAACGAGCGATACTGATACAATAGAAGCAACCAAGTAGTGAGACCAACGCATTACAGCAAGCAAACAAGCATGGTGCAGCAAGTACAAACATTTGGGGAGCAGCAACGCTTACCTGCCACCTTTGAAACATTTTAGCTTCTGTACAAAGAAGCCTTCAAGCACCTCTGCACACTGAAAAAAGGGCGTGTCATTGGGGTTGTAGTAGCGACAGTTGTCAAATATTTTGGTCACGTCGGCCACAAACTCAGTGAGCTTGTGGTAATGGCGCTTTTGTAAACGGCTTTCCATTGTGGAAAAATCTGCAAGGGAGAATTATTTCATCAGCATTATTTGGAAATGGTTAATCGTGGTGTGTTCAACAGATGCCAAATTGGATGCCAAAAACACATCGGTGAGGACAAACACACAATCTTACCCATTGGTTCCTTAATGACGCGATAATAATCAGGTGCATCATGCGGATCCACTGGCTCAAGGAAAGGCCACGCCATCTTGTGAGACTGTTAAAACAGGAATATAATACAAAGTTGTTTTTAAACCATACGAAACATGTCCCAAAGTAAATGTGCTTGAGATTGGAACCATTGATTTCTGAACATTTCACTACAGGTCCTTGACAGACTATGGGGATATTAGACTTTATGGCGATCTGATCGGTGTTATCGGTATCGGCCGATAATTAGCATTTTATGCTGATCGGCTTTCATGTCATAAGTCGCCGATCCGCACAAGACATTTAACTCCACGTCGTCGTTGCATATGAATCCAAAAGCAGTTTTTTTTAGCCATGTCACGTGTCTTGTAGCGCAGTACTTCAACTATCTGACGGCCAATAAAGTTTTTTCAATCTTGTCGGATAAAAAACACGTCGTCGGTGTCGGACTAGTTTGCAGTGTCTCAGACAAACAACACGTAAGTTATTTGCAGTCTGTGCACAACTGAAGTACGTTGTGGGGAATGTCATCTAAATGCTTTAACACAACAAATTTGATCGAGCATATGATGTTCATATTAATTTTCACCTATTAAAGGGATGTTTAAATGCCAGTGGCATTTAAACAGCCTCTCCCAGGCTCTCGAAATGGAGCCAAGGCAACAACAAATGTCATCATCCAACAGTTACTGTTGCGCTTGTCTGTATATGTAATTTCTTATTAGGACAAATTATTGATGTTGCACTTTTCCTGAAAAGAAAGTTTAAGTTGTTGATGACTACACATTATGTGGTTTCACCATTATAGACGGCCCCTCGAGCACAACCATAACAAAGATACGGCCCACGATGAAAACAAGTCTGACACAGAGACATAACATTTTTGTATTGGATGTCAAATTTATACTCTTCTATTGTTACTCCGTCATTACCTTGTTTTTTGTTTGTTTGTTTGTCACAGTACTCGGACTCTTCCCCTAAAATCCCAATCGATATTTGTATTGTCTTTGGGGAGCGATGATCGAATCAATTTGGTCTCTTACTCCTTGTTCTATTCGAAATAGTCCAACAAACGAAAATCCAATTGGATGATTTGAAAACTATCTATAGCCCCCTGTTGAAGTCCTGTTTGCAGTTTATTGAGGTTGCAGATTTTGTCACAACGTAAAGAAAGTGGGAGTCGGGCAAATTTTCCCTCCGGAAAAATCAGTCGCCAATACGCTTCTTGTTAGTTTAAAATGGCTTACTTTAATCATAATGATCCCTCGACGTGGCCAAGGTCTGTTGAGGCAGGTCTCTGTGCCAGAAAATGCGTACTCCACGCTGCCTGGCAACATCTTGTCTACTACCGGCTAGTTAGTTTAGCTTCTAGTTAGCAGTTGTTCTTGTCAATCATCTGCCATGATGTATTGAATGAATCTTGCATAACTATCTAATTCATCTGCCGCGGTCACAGTCTGCAAAGAACATTTGTGCAGCTTCTCTTCATGGGAAGCTTCATTCCGCTGAGATTCTTGTCTCACACGTAGTAAGTCAAACTGTTGTGTCGGAAGTAAACAAGGACGTGGCCGGATGACTTCATTCATTCCAGCTCCTGTCAGAATAAGTTCATCCACTTCCAATTGAACACGAACCTTTTAATTCACTATTGTTTTTTTTTTTTTTGTTGAAGTCACAAATTGATTTGAATACTGAATACATTCTTCCTAGCCCTGGTTTGGGCTAGGAAGTGAGCATGTAAGCAAATGTAGGCTGCATACCTGTAAGGAGCGTAATATTCTTTTTAAGCCCTCATAGTCTTTGTTAGTAAGTGGCGTGAGGACCGTCATGGCATCTTCTGTCGACTGGCATTGCGGGCAGACGTACACGTCGATGTGATTAGCCTCGCTCTGTAGGATGCCCACACAGCGCCCGTGGTACCAGTTTTGGCAGCGGTCACAGCCGATGTAAAACCTGAAAGGGGGTAATCGGAAAAATCAGAACTTGTTCACTCACATTAGATACAAGGTACAAGGCGGAAGAAACTGTACTGTGATTCGTCATATGGTGTCCGACAGATGCAGTAGAGCTCCTCCTTGCTTCCGCCTTCATGGCCCCGTTTACAATCATTACACACAAAGTCCTCTAACTTCTTGGCTTCCTTCTCAGTGATGCCCACACATGCACCATGGAACCAGTTGGAACACAGGTCACACCCTATGTAAAACCTGAGAGCAAAGACATTTGTCTTTACATGACTAGACTCAAATAAAAATAAGCTTTCCTCAATTAGTCTTCATAGAGCAGCATGTTGAGATGTTCAGCTTACTTGGACTCATCGTAGGGTGTTTTGCAGATACAGTACAGTTTATTGTCCTTCTTGTGATCCTTTGAGGTAGAGGAGAGCTTCTTCTTCTTGTGTTTTAATGCGAAGGGATATCTGTCCTTGTCTTTGTCCGTTTCTCTGCCCTTCTCCCTGTCCTGAGGTCGAGTATGCTCTTGATCTCTCATCCTCTCCTTCTCTCGATCACGGTCTCTGTCTTTTTCTCTGTCTTTATACCGATCCCGCTCTTTGTCCCGTTCCCGTTTCTTGTCATGATGCCGCTTCTTATCCCTGTTTCTGTCTTTGTCTCGCTCCTCTTCTCGCTTACGTTTATACAATGAGGAAGGGGGCCTTGCTGTGTGGGTGCTGTGAGAGGAATGTGTTGAGTGAGAGGGTTGAGAAGAGTGTGAGGTGTGGGAAGAGTGAGAGGAGTGGGAGGATGACTTGACAGTTGCTGCCGCAGCCTGGGCAATGGCAACTCGGGCCTTCTCCTTTTCTTTCTGTAGCCTTCCAATGTCTTGCCTCAGCTCCTCCTGAGCAAGAACAAACACATCATGACATGCATAACTATGTCGGCAATAGTATTGAGAACTTTAGTTCCCAGTTATTTTAATAATTTAGTTTTACAAATGCCACAAAATGACCACAGATGCAAAAATGCTACTTGGAATGTAGCAATGCAATATGGATAAAGTAGACATTGATAATATATGAATGAAATGTACACTGCAAAGTCAGCTGTTTAGTCTTAATGTGAGGAGACACCTCCCAGGCATAGAAAGTACAGTAATCACTCAGTTATCGCAGATTTTACGTTCCATGACCACCTCCACAATAGACAAAATCCATGAAGTAGCAACCATATATTATAGTATTTACACGTAGTAATTTAAAGCTGTATGCATAATACCAATAAAATATGCATGTGAGGTGCAGGTATTATTTTTGTCCACTTGGGGTCACCATCCTCACATTCAACAGTACTGTATCTGTGACTGAATGCGTCTAACTTTAAAAGGTGTGGCCAGGCCTGTTGAGGGACGTGGGAATAAACGAATGAGAGTGTAGAGTTAGCTGGCTATTACCCGGCTAAACCGTTAAGCACTTTGTACATACAGGTAAAAATAAAAATAATAATGTAATGACCTGGCGGCACGGTGGCCGACTGGTTAGAGCGTCAGCCTCACAGTTCTGAGGACCCGGGTTCAATCCCTGGCCCCTCCCCCCCTGTGTGGAGTTTGCATGTTCTCCCCGTGCCTGCGTGGGTTTTCTCCGGGCACTCCGGTTTCCTCCCACATCCCAAAAACATGCATTAATTGGAGACTCTAAATTGCCCGTAGGCATGATTGTGAGTGCGAATGGTTGTTTGTTTCTATGTGCCCTGCGATTGGCTGGCAACCAGTTCAGGGTGTACCCCGCCTCCTGCCCGATGACAGCTGGGATAGGCTCCAGCACGTCCGCGACCCAAGTGCGGAGAAGCGGCTCAGAAAATGAATGAATGAATGTAATGACCTACGGCTGGGCACAGAGAATTCAGGTGAGGAAACAATTTCAGGGGGCCATCTGAAACGAGACAAAGCGACTGAAAGCACACCTGCGGCTGTGTGTATCCTTGACCACCGATGGAGGGATTACAACTTGTTCTAACTAGCAGTGGTAGGCTATATTAAATTAGCCAACAATATTTACTTTCCCGTAGATATGCAGTTGTGGAATTTAAGATAGTTGTGCTATGCAATAGGCACATAGCACTTTAGTTTTTTTTATTAGGAATGAAATGATCCCAAACTTTAGACATTGTCTTCTAGGCACTCTTCCCACCTTACGCTGCAGTTCATGTGGAAAAATAATCATCACAAAATCCCGCGATCTACCGAAAAATACGCAATATAAAATTAGACGTATGATATACAAATCCACGAAACATTGAAGCTGCAAAAAGTGACACGCATTATGGCGAGTGATAAATGTAATTCTCCCTCTGTGTGTTAATCATTCCTCCTTCATGCATGATTTGAGGTAATGGTGAGTATACATCCAAAAATGTTTTTATCACGCTTATTTTCAATTTCTTGTTTTAACCACGTGTAACTTATATTTACTTTTGCATTACAAATATGAATGCTAAAGATACATGACGAGTGACATAAGTCTGGCTTTCAACTTCCTTAAATACACGAGGTTACGGTCATGCGTCAAAGTAGTTGAGTAGAATTTGCAGTCGTTCTATCACATTTGCATATTTGTTAAAACTATTTTAGTTCGATATGTGATTATCTTCTTCTTCTTTTCCTTTTGGCTTGTCCCGTTAGGTGTCGCCAGAGCATGTCATCCTTTTCCATGTAAGCCTATCTCCTGCATCTTCCTCTCTAACACCAACTGCCCTCATGTGTTCCCTCACTACATGCAGCAACCTTGTCTTTGGTCTTTCTCTAGCTCTCTTGCCTGGCAGCTCCATCCTCATCCTCCTTCTACCAATATATAGACCCTTTCCAAACAATTTGAATATCATGGAAAAGTTTATTTATTTCCATAGTTTGAACCAAACTGAATAAATTTAATGACACCTGGGGAAACCTGTGCAGGTGCTTTGAGTTGAGTAGATGATTAGTGTGTGACAATAAGTTTAAAACATTTATGGCCTGCAAAATTTGGGCTGATTTCTTCACAGTATTCTAATTTTCTGAATTTCTGATTTCATGGGTTTTATGAGCAGGACGCCCAAATTATGTAAAAAATAAATATTTGAAATTGTTTAAATTGTGGGCCCTGAATCTATAATTATGAAATTTTAACGTTTTGAATGGAATTATGGAAATAAACTTTTCCATGATATTAAATTTTTTTGGAAAGGGTCTGTACTCACCATCTCTCCTCTGGACGTATCCAAACCATCAAAGCCTGCTCTCTAACTCTGTCTCCAAAACATCTAACCTTGGCTGTCCCTCTGATGAGCTCATTTCTAATCCTATCTAACCTCCTCACTCCGAGAGAGAACGTCAAAATCTTCATTTCCGCCACCTCCAGCTCTGCTTCCTGTTGTCTCTTCAGCGCCACTGTCTCTAATCTGTACATCATGGCTGGCCCCACCACCAAAGTTTGCCCTTCATCCTAGGAGAGACTCTTCTGTCACACAAGACACCTACCGCCACCCGTTCCAACCTGCTTGGACCCGTTTCTTCACTTCCTTACCATACTCACCAATGCTCTGGACTGTTGACCCCAAATAATTAAAGTCCTCCACCCTTGCTAAGTCTTCTCCCTGTAGCCTCACTCTCCCCCCTCCATCCCGCTCATTCATGCACATATATTGTGTCTTACTTTGACTAATCTTCATTCCTCTCCTTTCCAGTACATGCCTCCACCTTTTTAACTGTTCCTCCACCTGCTCCCTCACTGCAGATCACAATGTCACCACAATCATAGTCCACGGGGATTCCAGTCTAACGTAATCTGTCAGCCTATCCATCACCACTGCAAACAGGAAGAGGCTAAGGGCTGATCCCTGATGCATTCACAATTCCACCTTTAACTCCTCTGTCACACCTACAGCAAACCTCACCGCTGTTGTGCTGCCCTCATACATCTCCTGTACTATTCTAACATACACCTCTGCGACTTCAGACTTCCGCATCCAGTACCACAGTTCCTCTCTGGGTACTCTCTCAAGTAGATGTTGATGGACAAATTTAAGATTAAAATTACATTTGCCTCATTTCTTTGCTTTTTTTTCTGGCCTCCAAGTTGAGGCAGGCCCATCGCCACCTTCACCTGATTTCTGCTTCAAGGTGTGCCACATGAATAGCATCCTCCTCTTTAAGCACTCTCATAATGGAAAATAATTGACTAAAATCATTGTGTGTTTCACTTCATTTTTCACTATTAACAACTTCAAAGGCTAATATTTTTCTGTTTTTATTGGCCATTTCTGAATTTGAAGTTAGTTCATTCTGTGTTGCGACATAATCCCTAACATCGCTCCGTCGCTTAATACATTTAACATTAACATCAGTAAACCAATTAGATAGTTGCAGGCACCTTTCCTAATTAATACAAGATGCACTAGCGGATCAGCTCTTGTCGCCGATGTTACGTGTGTTTTGCGGTTCCACTGGGACCACAACCAGGGCCACGACCCGCAGCACCGTAACGCGAAAATACAAAAGACCAGTGCAACAAATACATGTTGCTTAAACGTGAGTGTAGCAATAGAGGATGTCCACTCCAGAGGTGGGTAGAGTAGCCAAATATTGTACTCAAGTAACAGTACTGTTACTTGACAATAATGCGACTCAAGTGTTCTCTAGTGTTAATACCTATGCCTGGGAAGCCCAATAGAAGACGTTGTGTGAGGTCATGTGACTTTCTTGTGTCGTTTGATTGGTGAACTGGACTTAAACTTCACTAGCGCTTAAATTAAATTGGAGCAAACAGCGCCCAATGCTGAAGTCGAAGTCGTAGTCCCGCGCACAAAATAGTTGCGAAATAAGCAAATTGATAAATAAAAGTACCGAGCAACATTTGGATCATTGTAACAGAGTAAAAGTACCGTTACCGCTAGCAGTCAGCGTTCAAGAGTGACGACAGCGATGGCGAGCCACCCAGGAAAAACTAATCGGATATATACGATTCACGCAAACGGCCTATTTTGAGTTCAAAACGGCGAATTTCACCAAAAGGTGACTGATTTGCATGTATGAAAGACACAATGTAGCTCCTTCTGACCTTATCTGTTCTTCTCCATCAACAACCTAAAGGCGAATAATGCATCTGTGGTACTCTTTCTAGGCATGAAACCATACTGTTGCTTGCAAATAATCACTTCTGTACTGAGTCTCGTCGCCACTACCCATAACTTCATTGTGTGGCTCATCAACTTTATTCCTCTATAGCTCCTACACCTCTGCACATCACCCTTGTTCTTAAAAATGGGCACCAGCACACTTTTCCCCCTTTCCTCAGGCATCTTCTCACCTGCTAGAATTATGTTGAACAAGCTGGTAGAAAACTCCACAGTCACTTCTCCTAGATGCTTCCATATCTCCACAGATATGTCAGCAGTACCAACTGCCTTTCCATTTTCAACCTCTTTAATGCCTTTCTAACTCCCCCCTTACTAATCACTTTCCTCTTCCTTTCTCATTTTCCTCATTCATCAACTCCTCTAAGCATTCTTTCCATTCTGTCCATCTATCCAGCACACCGGACAACAGATTTCCATCTTCATCCTTAATTACCTTAACCTGCTGCACATCCTTCCCATCTCCATCCCTCTGTCTGGCCAACCTGTATAGATCATCTTCTCCTTCTTTAGTGTCCAATCTGGCATACATGTCATCAAATGCCTCTTGTTTGGCCTTTGCCACCTCTACCTTTGCCCTACGTCGCATCTCAATGTATTTCTTTCTCCTCTCCTCGGTCCTCTCAGTGTCCCTCTTCTTCTTAGCTAACCTCCTTCCTTGTATGATTTCCTGTACTCTGAGGTTCCAGTCTTCTGGAAGCTCCTCCTATCCACCGAAAGCCTGTCCCACCTCTTCCTGAAAAGCTGCACAACACTCTTCCTTTCTCAACCTCTAGCACATGGTTCTCTGCTCTGCCTTTTGTCTTTTAAATCTTGCTCCCCACCACCAGAGTCCTTTTTGACACCACCATCCTATGCTGTCTCGCCACACTCTCCCCTACCACTACCTTACAGTCAGCAACCTCCTTCAGATTACATCGTCTGCACAAGATGTAATCCACCTGCGTGCTTCTACCTCTGCTATTATAGGTTACGATGTTTCTGCCTCTTCTGGAAAAAAGTGTTCACTACAGCATTTCCATCCTTTTGGCTAAGTCTACCACCATCTGTCCCTCCAAGTTCCTTTCCTAGATGCAAAATTTACCCATCACTTCTTCATCACCCCTGTTTCCTTTAGCAACATGTTCATTACAATCTGCATCAATCAAGACTCTCTCTCTGTTTACGATGCTAAGAACTACTTGATCTGTGACATGATTATACAGTGGTTAAATTATTTTTACACTTGTCTGTAAAATGTTAAATAATGGTTACAACATTGCTTGTATTTTTCAGGTTTTATGATAGTGGGAAAAATAGTTCTGAAATATGAACAAATTGGAGGCTGACCAGCATTGCCGAATAGTTTTCATTTACTCTTTCCCATTTACTTTCCTTTCAGTAGCAGTTCCTGTAAGTGTAAAGGCCAGGAGTCCCTATACCTTGGTCCATATAGGGTGCTTTGGACAAAGCTGAATGCATGCTGACCTGCACTTGAAGCTGAAGATCCTTGTCCAGCAGAGCCCTCTTTTTTAGAATCTCTGCCTTCAGGTGTTCTTTGTGCTTGTACAACAACGCCGTCAGCTTGGTGGCATTCTGCTTGGAGCGTTTCTGCTCCACCACCTCCTCCTTTTTCCTTTTCTTAGCTGCCTGCTTCTCATCCTTCTCGATCTTATCAAGAATGTACTTCATCATCTGGTTGCACACAATCATTCTGGAGAAAGTAGAAAAGACCAAATTATGTTGGTGTTCTTGGTGGTGCAGTTTGACAGTGGCTGTACAGTAAAAGGCATAATTATGACATCTTTTTTGTAACCTACAATGAAGAATGCCACTACTGCAGCTGTCCACCGGAAATAAAATTTAACACAGGAATGATGATGATAAAGTCCCAAACCTCTGGTTCTCCTCTCGCTCAGCAGCAGCTAGAGTTTTCCTCTGTTTTAGCTGTTCCGCTGTAACACTCTGCTTCGTTCCCACCTGACCGCAACAATAAACATATCATCAGTACTGAAATGAGCAGCAACAGACTGGTCACTATTTGATAGTCTTACCTGTTTAGGAAAGCAGTCTCCTGGGCTCACTGCCAACTGATTCAGATCCTTATGCTCCTTTTTATTCTCTTGGTGTTTCTTCTTCTTTGGTGGTGGAGGTTGTTGCTGCAGATACTGCTGCTTCTGGTGTTGTTGCTGGTCTCTGTGTTGCGGCATCCTCTGCAGTTGGTCTTGCAGGCTTGTTGGTGCCTGTATCGTCACCATGTTCTGGATTTGGTGGGCTTGAATTTGACCCCCTGTCTGCTGAATCTGGATAGGCAGTTGTAGTTTGATTTGCTGGGGAACTGCACCACCTTGCTGCTGTGCCTGTGCTTGGATCTGAGCTTGGATCTGGGCTGCAACATGTGATGGAAGAGCTGACAACAGTTGGACTGGTTGTTGAAGCCCTGGAACAGTGATGAGCTGATGCCTAATTGGGGACTGGACTTGAAGCGGAGGCTGAGCTTGGTTCGGAGATTGAAACTGAACTTGAACCTGCGCTTGCACCTGGGGTTGAGTCTGTACTTGAACCTGGGTTGGCGACTGTGCTTTGAATTGAGTTTGGGTTTGAATTTGACTTTTAATTGGTGAGTGACTTTGTACTTGAGGTTGTTGCGAAGCATGAGGCAGAGGGTGAATCTGGTTCTGTTGCTGGAATTGGACCTGAACCTGGGTTTGCATTTGGGGTCGGATTGGAGCCTGAGGCTGTTGCTGAGCCTGAGGTTGGGTTTGCACTTGTGTTTGAAGCGCACCTTGTACTTGTGACTGGTACTGGGGTTGGACCCGTGGTTGGTGTTTAACTTGAACCTGGGGCAAGGTTTGCTTTGGGGACTGAAATGGCACCTGGGGTTGAATTTGAGGAAGCTGCTGCACTTGGGGTTGGGATGGTTGCTGAGTTTGTGGCTGAAACTGAACTCTGATCTGGGGGTGGATTTGTGCTTGCGACTGGAGATGAGGTGGCGACTGAATGTGTTGCATTTGTTGGACTTGGCCACATGGCTGGACCTGAATCTGTGCACAGATTTGGTTTGGAGGTCGGGACTGCAGTTGATTGAATGCTTGGGGCTGTCTAACTGTAGTCATTACAGAGGAAACGGGTAATGCCTTCATTTGAAGCTGCACAGCAGAGAGTGGAATTTGAGACACCTGCTGCACAGACACTACTGCAGGGTGTTGGACTTGAGATTGCAAGGAAAGAGTTGCCTGAGGCAATGAGGATAAGGGTGTGGAACTTGATGCCAGGGTACAGGCAGGAACTGCAGTTAGCGCAGGTGGATTGGGAATGGCTGCCTGTTGAACAGAATGGACTGGAATCTGGGCTTCACATGAAGCCGGTTTCAAAACTTGGGGCTGAGCGGCCCTCTGCTCTATAAGCGCTACAACAGGACAGGAAAGAAAAAAGGAGCAAATTAATGCACAACATTTTCAAAAGTCAAAAATCTTAATCATAAAATGCAGATAGTGGTGTCATCATGTTATAGGCTTATTACCTGGCACTGAAGGTGTTGTACATGTAGCTGTGACCGGTGTGACCACGGCATTTGCGGCAGCAGCATTAAGAGGACGAGGAGCTACAGTTTGAATTAGGTTTGGTGCTTTAGCAGGGGTCAGAACGCCAATTTGATTGGACAACACAGTGATGACAGCACCAGAGGCAGGAGTGAGGGCAGATGTTGGAAGTTGGACAGGTGAAGGGACTGACGCAGAAATGCATTGCACTTGGGTAGAGTTAAACTGGACAGCAGCATTGCCTGAGAGAGGGACAAAAGCAGGGGCAGGAGAAGTAACATGCATCTGGACAGGAGCTGATGTGAAAGCTGAGGAGGTGGTCAAAGTTTGTGCCTTGATCTGGGATTGGGGTGTAACTTGTCCTGCAAGAGCCACAGAGGTTGCTGTTCGAGTTTGGTCTGATATTTGGGTTTGAATCATAGTTGTTTGCCCTGCCTGTTGTGAGGCAGGCACCGATTTTGCCACCTCAGATAGTACTGGGGCAGAGGCTGTTGAGGAGGATGAAACTAGTGTTTGTGACAAAGCCTGGGCTGCAACAGGACATAATTGTGATGATGGTGTTGAAATGTGGGGTTGTACTGGAGCCTGTGGAACTTGCACTGTTGTAGGAACAGAGGCTGACACTTGGGGTTGTATAGGGACAGAGGCTGGGGTGGAACTCAAATGTGGATGAAGTTGCGAAGAAAGAGGTGTAAAGGGTTGTGTTGGAGCAGGAATAGGGGCTGTCATTTGGGTCTTGGCCAAGGCTGAAGGAGTAGTCTGGACGTTGGACCTAGGTAGAGCATGAGTTGATATTTGGGTTTGCGGCCTCTGTAATGCAGCAGGCTGTGCAGGAACAGCTGCAGTGGGTGCTGAAGTTGAAACTGGTGAAGATGGTGGCAAGGGAGTGAAGAGGAAGCGATGGACTTGGCCATTGGGCATAGCTGCCTGCATCAGCTGCTGACCAGGGGTAGTGGTGACCGTGACACCCTGTGGGACAATTTGCAGCTGACCCTCGGTCTGGCCTTGTCCCTGGATCACCACCGTGAGACCTGGATTTCCTCCCTGAGGTGGTGCAAGGAAAATCAATTGAGCAAACAAATAAAATATCAAACGTTACATATGCAAAAATATATAGAAACTCCCTTCGCATGCAAACATCAAAATGCAATCTTTAAAACATTCTAAGAGGTTTACAAAATATTATTGATGCAACAAATTAAAAATTCTTAACTGAAACAGAAAATGTGGAAGCCAAGGATGAAAACCAAAAGACAGAAAGAAATTACTATGCAAATTATTAAAATTGCATTTATGGCAACGACTGCAGAGCTGCCAACCTTCCAGGTTCCCAACCTCTAAGGGAGAACACGGACACACTGCGGAGGTAGCTCATTTCAGCCACTTGTACCCGCAATCTTGGAGACGGTGGGAACCTGGATCGACCGGTAAATCTTTGGCTTTCAGCTCAGCTCCTTCTTCACCACGACAGATGCAAAGTCTGCATCACAGCAGATGCTGCACCAATCCGCCTCTCAGTCTCCCGCTCCATTCTTCCCTCACTCGTGAACAAGACCCCTTGAGACTTCAACTCCAACCAATTGGAGCAGGAGCTCATTCATGACCTGAAGAGGCTCTCCACTCTTTTCCGAATAAGGACCATGGCCTCAGATTTGGAGGTGCTGATATTCATCCTAACTGTTTCATAATTAGAATCAGAATAATCTTTATTTGCCAAGTATGTTCAAAAACACACAAGGAATTTGTCTCCGGTAGTTGGAGCCGCTCTAGTACGACAACAGACAGTCAATTGACAGAGAACAATTTGGAGACATAAAGACATTGACAAAAAAAACGTCACTGAGCAGTAAAGGGTTGCTAGTTATCTGGTAATGCCGGTAAATTTTTTTTTTACTCGCCCCCAAACCACGCCAGTGAGAGCTGACGATCGCGGCTTGATGAAGCCAACAGAATCACATCTGCAAAAAGCAATGTTGCGATACTGAAGCCACCAAACAATGTCTCGGCTGCGCCTAGGGGTGCGACATTAAGCCTTTTAGAGGTTGTGGTGGCCCTGTCAGAACCTGTACTGGTCCTGTATATTCATGATATATTACGTTTTAGTGATTATTTCGTATTTAGCGTCTTTATACTGTATTATTTAAGCCATTTTAAGAAATTATTAATAATGTCTATAGGTAGGTGGTGGCACGACACCGCGACGTACTGGCCCTGGGCCATCAATTCAGTTCTCAAATAATTGACAAAGGGCAGCCTTGGCGGAGTCCAACTCTCACCGGAAAGTGCGGGCCAAATTTTGACGCTGGTGGTAGAGTGGGCTTATTTGGAACCCTGCGCGAGAGACAGCACAACAGAGCATTCCACATGGATGCCATGGCAGTTAGGGAACCAAAGCAATATTTGTTTGAAAATGTTGTTCGTAAACCGATTTGTAGATGAACAGGGTTTTTTGTAAACAAAGGTTCTACTGTAGAACGTTTTGAGTTTTCTAAATAGACAAAAAAGCAACTGGGCCCCTCACCTGAGCACTCTGTGTTAACTGCATGAGCTGTGCCATAGTGAGTTTGACTTGACCCTGCTGTGGTCTGTTGGGCTGGGAGGGAGCCACAGGGCGCTGCCCAGGTGCTGCACTTGTAGCACAAGGGGACGGCACAGGAACTGCAGCTCTCTGACCTCCAGTTGTCTGCACAGGAGTAGAGCCAGACACAGCAGCAGATCCAACTGAGCCTTGGCCCATCTGGACCTGTTGGGAATGGCCTAGACAAGAGGAAATAAAAACAGATTAAGGTATTAGCCCCTATGGCTAAATGTATTTAAAATTGAAATGACAAATTGAAATAATACCTTGTGGAGCCAACATAGGACTTGCTCCAGGTTGTGTTTGGCTTCCTGTTTTAATTAACTGAAGCAAAAAAAATAGTAAGAATTAATCATGTTTGATATGATGCCGTGCCTGAGGTAAGCCTTAACAAGGTTAAAGTTCAGAAGGCAAAATACCTGTTGTTGCGTGGATGAAGCAGAGTTGGTAGCTCTGAGGTTGATATTGCCAGTTGTAGGATGGAGTGTACTGTACGTCCTCAGGTTTGCAGGAGGCCCAGAGGGGAATATGCTGGTGCATTTCCGCTCATCTGTTAAAAGAAACAGTGACATAAACAGAGGTGACAAAACAGACTGAGCTAAATAAAGAACATGCACAAGTAATAATATAATGCATTTTATTTAAAATCGCCTTTAAATACAAGGACACCATAAAATCTAATTGTGTATACATATGTACAGTCCCTTCCAAAAGTATTGGAACGGCAAGGTCAATTCATTTGTTTTTGTTGTATACGGAAGACATTTGGGTTTCAGATCAAAAGATGAATATGAGACACAATTTAAGAATTCCAGCTTTTATTGCATGGTATTTACATAAAGTGTTAAACAACTCAGGACACAGTACCTTTTGTTTGAAGCCACCCACTTTTTAAGTGAGCAAAAGTATTGGAACAGACATTATTAAATTAAAGAACATTTAATATTTGGTGGCATAACCCTTGCAATAACTGCATCAAGCCTGCGACCCATTGACTTCACCAGACTGTTGCATTCTTCATTTGAAATGCTTTTCCAGGCCTTCACTGCAGCCTCTTTCAGTTCTTGTTTGTTTCTGGAGGTTTCTCTCTTCAGTCTTCTCTTCAGGAGGTAAAATGCATGCTCTATTGGGTTAAGAGGCAAGTCAAAAGACATTCCCCTTTCCCCCCCGATTAAGTCCTTTGTTGTTGGCAGTGTGTTTTGGGTCATTGTCTTGTTGCATGATGAAGCTTCTCCGATTAGTTTGGATGCATTTTTCTGTAAATTGCCAAACAAAAATGGTTTCGTAGACTTCAGAATTCATTCTGCTGCTACCATCATGAGTTACATCATCAATAAAGACTAGTGAGCCCGTTACAGAAGCAGCCATGCAAGCCCAAGCCATGACATTACCTCCACCATGCTTCACAGCTGGGTTTGTGTGTTTTGGACCATAAGCAGATCTTTTCTTTCGCAATAGTTTGGCCTTTCCATCACTTTGGTAGAGGTTAATCTTGGTCTCATCAGTTCATAAAACTCCTCTGGAGTTCTTTGCAAAATCCAATCTGGCCTTCCGATTCTTTTTGCTGAGTGGTTTGCATCTTGTGGTATGGACTGTTTCTTCTCTCCAAATCTTCTTCGAACAGTGGATTGCCGGAATCATTTTTGCGCCACCATCCATGTTTTCCACACGGACATTATTTGCGGATGCTCGCACATTGGCTGGGACCATGACGTTGACCTACCCAACATGGCCACCACATAGGTACGTAGGTCAGCAGAGTTGCTACAGCGCACTGGCGTATCTAGGAGGAGTGGAATGGATCACAAAATCCATGGTTCGGTTCGTATCTCAGTTTTGTGGTCACGGTTTTCTGTTTGGTACATGTTGACTCGGGAAAATGTTTTTTTTTTTTTTTAATTTACTGAAGTATATCTTCACTGCATTGTTATTTTTTTATTATTTAAATTATTTTTTTTATGAATCAGAAATCTCTCTCTATGCCAGTGGCATCTAGTGACAGGAAGAACAATTAAATGCTCTTCCATTGGATGGCAAAAGGTACAATAAAGCGGTTTATCCACCTGTTGCCCTTCATACAGCAGATTAGGTCATGGCTTCCTGCAAATATATCACTGTTATACTTATACAGACCTTTTCCAAAAAAATTGAATATCATGGAAAGGTTTATATCCATAATTCCATTCAAAAAGTTATATAGATTCAGCGCCCACAAATTAAAGTATTTATTTGTTTATTTTTACATAATTTGGGCTTCCAGCTCATAAAACCCACGAAATCAGGAATTAAAAAAATTTGAATACTGTGAAGAAATCACCATTTACTTCTCAGTTTTTGTAGAAAAAAAGAAAGAAGTTCGGGTCACATTAACTCAATCAAAATATGGTACTTTCAAAACGATGTTAATCTTCAATACTTGGTTGGGAATCCCTTTGCTTTAATCACTGCCTCGATGCGTCGCGTCATTGAGACAATCAGCCTGTGGCATTCCCTGGGAGTTATGGAAGCCCAGATTTCCTTGATGCTTTCTGTGATTTCTTCTTTGTTTTTGGGTCCGGTGCCCCTAATTTTCGTCTTGATAATACCTCATAGATTCTCAATGGGGTTTAGATCCGGCGAGTTGGGTGGCCAGTCAAGCACTGTGATGACATGGGCATCAAACCAGGTTTTAGTGCTTCTGGCGGTATGGGCAGGGGCCTGCTGGAAAATAAAATCTGCATCCCCATACAGATCCTCAGCATAAGGAATCATTAAGTCCTCTAAAACATTCTGGTAGACTGTTGCGGTGACCTTGGATTTAAGCAAGCAGAGTTGACCTGCACTGGACATTGCACCCCAAATCATGACTAACTGGCTATTTCACACTGGACCTCAAGCATCTTCGGTTCTGTTCTTCAGCAGTCTTCCTTCCTTCCGTACCCTTGATTCCTGAATGTAAGGCACACTTTACTTTCATTGGAAAAGAGGACATGGACCGCTGGCCAACAGTCCAGTCCTCCTCCTCGGCCCAGTTGAGACGCTTCCTACGTTGGCTCAGGCTCAGAAGTGGCTTGACCAGAGGAACCCGACAATTGTAGCCCATTTTCTGGATGTGTCTGAATGTGGTGGTTTTTGAAGCTGTGACTCTCGCCTCGTTCCACTCTTTCTGGATCTCTGCTAGATTTTTAAATCTCTTTTTGATAATCCGCTGAAGCCCACGGTCATCTCTTTGGCTGATGCATCTTCTCCTGCCACATTTTTGTCCTTCCACTAGACTTTCCATTGATATGTTTGGACACAGCACTCTGTGAACAGCCAGCCTCATTAGCTATGAACATTTGTGGATTACACATCCTATAGAGGGTATCAATGATGGTCTTCTGGCCAGTTGTCAAGTCTGCAGTCTTCCCCATATTGAACCCAACTGAGACAATTGAAGCAAACTGAAGCAATTTAATGACACCTGGGGAAACCTGTGCAGGTGCTTTGAGTTTAGTAGATGATTGGTGTGTGACACTTAGTTCAAAACATTTATGGCCTGCAAAATATGGGTGATTTCCTCGCAGTATTCTAATTTTCGAATTCCTGATTTCGTGGGGTTTTTTGAGCTGGAAGACCAAATTATGTAAAAATAAACAAATAAATACTTGAAATTGTTTAAATTGTGGACCCTGAATCAATAATCTATGAAAGTTTAACTTTTTGAATGGAATTATGGAAATAAATAAACTTTTCCAAGAGACAAAATTTTTTTGGAAAGGGTCTGTATTTTTGTTTGGTGGTTTAGTGAGGTTTTCTGATGTAAAATAGGTGGCTTGGCTTAGCCAAGGTTGGAAAATACTGGTCTAAAGCTCTTAAATAAAAGCTTGTTATTAAATAAGTAATTACATGAAATAGACGTTTCATAATTCATATCCAATCGGGGTAGAGGAGTGGTTATATTATCTATCTAATAACAATTATACCGTGAACTCAGCTCATGCATAACGTTCACTCCATAAACTTTAGTCTCTTCATTCATGGGAAATGGACATTATTCTCAATTTTGTGGCTCTAAACACCATCACAATGGATTTAAATTAAAACAAACAAGATGTGCTCTAACTACAGCCTTTCAGCTTTAATTTGAGGGTATTTACATCCAAACCAGGTAAACGGTGTCGGAATTATAACAGTCTATGTATATCAACCACTTTTATCCCTACTACTTTTTATGGTGGCTGGCTAGCTGCATGCTAGCATTCCATATCCTCGGGTTGTTGAAGTGGGTCTCACGAATGTCTCTCAATATCAAATTAGGACTCACAAATGTAAATACTGTTGGATTTTTATCTTAGCACTATTAATTTTCCAGTAAATGTGCCCAAACTTATTTTCCTTCCCTACAATGTTGTTTGGGAGCCAAATAAATGCTAAAAGCATGCCTATGGAACGAACTTAAAGGGGTTAGGAAATGTAGTTTTGGATGTAAGCTCACAACCCATTGACAGCGCCACAAACAGGCATTGTGATGACGTTACACAGAATTCAACACTGGCTCAGGCAAAATATGGGTGGGTTTGGAAATATCCTCCGAGAGCACTCTGCTACACTCCGCACCGTCCGGAAGCACAGAGCGCTCAGAGTAGTGCTGGGGTGTCAAAGTAAGCCATTTTAAACTAAAAAGAACAACTTTTTTGGAGGAAGAAACAGCAGCCAAACCGCGCCAGCGTACTCTCTTTTCGGTTCAATAGACAGCTCTCAATCAAATTGGGTTTTTGATTTGTTGGACTATGACGTCTTTATTTCGGAAAAGTACAAGGAGTAACGATATGATTCTGATACCGAAGTCTGATTCTACGGTGACCTTGTTTGCTTTGAAAGGTTGCCTTTAAATATAATGCATTATTAGTATATTATTACTCGTATATGTATATACACATTTTTGGTTCATACACCAGTGTGTATAACGTGTGATGCCTAGATGAGACTACAAGATTTTAGCTCCAATATTGGCCCAATTTTCTATTGCGGGCGATTTCCCAAATTGGATTTGACATATTTTGTCGGGAACGACAAAACTTCTTGTACTGAGACATAATCCACGACCAACGAGTTGGCCCTACAATAGCCCTACAACGCCAAAATGAAAAGTCTAGTTTGTTTGATTTTTTTGGATAGCTTCCATGTAATGTTACGACAACGACAAATCTGCGACAGCGTACCTTGACCTAGACCAATAGGATTGCGTATTGTGCCTTTGTCAACATTTATTCAGGCGCACAAACCAATGTTTACCGAAGCTTTAGAGCATGATTCGACCGAACACCGGCATGTTTATGTACACACGTTAGCACAAGCTTGCTAGGTTACATAACGTTTTGTCGCCTGCCTGCAAGCTGTATCGTATTAAAAGTATGTGAACATACCTCAAGCAATCCTTGAACGGAAAGCCCAAAACGTCCTCTCCGAGCACCTGGTGACACCGCATGATTTTCTTCCTCTTTTTGTTCATTTTTACCCCAACATTGCAGCAGCACACCATTGTTTGACAACAACTGGTTGTCGCCATAGTAACGGTTGTATCCGGTTGCGGTAAAAGGTAACATTTGTTGGTCATGACTCACCGACAGTGTTTGATTTAAGATGATAAAGCCCAGTGATCGTAATAGACAGGATACGGTTGTATGCATGTCGTGTAGTGTTGCCACTGCCTGACCGAGATACAGCAAGATTTTATGGTAGTAATCTGACAAAGTGCATTCGTGAAAGACCAAATTTTTCTTGTAGTTTGATCCAGGCATGAAACCAAATTATATTTAATATTATGATCCATTATATAATTTTTAAATTAGTTTTGATAAAGTGAAACATGATTACTTCTTGATTAAGCTGGGAAGTTATAGTTATTTACTGAAGAGAGAAAAAAAATATTTTCTTGGTTGAATGTTATGCTTCACAGATTTATCAGAGAAACCCAGTGAGCTGGATTAAGTTTGGGTATAGGTTGAAGTCGGTATTCAACCACTAATATTGCTCACGAATGCAAGTAAATAATTACAATTTCACTTTATTTTTAATCAAGAAATAATGTGGTTTAAGTATTTTTTTTGTATGTTAGATGGATTGCTTGTATATACAAGTTTACCTGTATTATTACTGGTCTGACCCTGCCTGACCCAGGTGGCAAAAGACTGGTGGAAGTTCTTGTCTTGCTGCAGGGAGACTGGAGAGCCCAGTTTGGAGGCCAAGACCATCTTGGTCCCTGATGTGACCTGACCTGTTCTCTGGCCCGTGGACACAGGCGTACCAACAGAATTTGAAGTGCTGGATGAGGAGGTGGTGGTGGTGGTGGTTGTAGCTGTGGGTATGGCTTGTTGCTCAAAGCGTTTCTAAAAAGGGCACATAAGTGAAACTTTACCACCAATCTGATCAAGGTCTTCTAAACCGTTCAAAAGTAGGTGACTCCAGAATTGTGCCGTCTTCTCACCTGCTGGGCAGCCAGTCGCGTTTGTTTAAGCTGATTCTCCAAATGCGCCTTGACATCCTCCGCACTCTTCAGAGTACTGACTGTCTTGGACGAATCTTCACCCTGTGATTTCTCCTTCTCCATTCTGCAAGAGCAAGGAAAAGGGTAATTGGACTATATTTATAAAATGCTATTCCATTGAGGTACTCAATGCCCTATTAGTGTTGCCTCATTCACACAATAACGAAAGTTGAAATATGTATAGTAATAATAAGTAAGTACATATATAATCGGAAGTAGTAAAATAGTAAAGATGCACCAAAATGAAAATTCTTGGCCGAAACAAACAAACAAAAAACAAAGGAACCCAAGGGCGAACACCCCAACCCAAAAAACTAAATAAATTATGCCAAATATGACTAAAATTGCATTTTTGGCTCTGTACTAACCTTACTAAATACAAGGCATTGCAATTGCATGAATAATTATGAATACCTCAAAGAACAAATCAATTACAAATGAAAATATTTAGCACTGACATTCCAAAAATGCACAGATAGAGCTGGGCGATATGGGAACAAAATCCTATCACTAGGGTTGTAATAGGGCTGCACGATATTTTGTTTGAGCATCGTCATTGCGATGTCCGTGTGCGCAATCGTCACATCGCTGGCTCTGCTGCGATGTTGGTGTACTGTAATCCAGTACAACATTAATCAGCAATAAACATGACAGTGAAATAATACATTCCAAGAACCACTATTAACATACATAGAAACGACAACAACAATTAACGTTACAATTAGGACGTTCATTATTGCAAAAAATCCACATTGCATTGTGGGAACTGCGCGGCCTGAGGTCACATATGCTTGTATTTGCTAGAATTAGCAGCTAGCTTTGTGATCGATCACGCAAATAGTTACACGGCGGGCGGGCCGTGCGCTGTCTGGGCTTCCTCTTCATTACAGTTTGATTTAGTTAGTGTAGTGTTCTCGAGAAACAGTCTTGTATTTCTTTTTTTATTCACCAAACGATCAGCACACAGAATCTATTCGACATGAAACTACATTCTTGATTCTTCGTCACCTCTTTTTGATGTAATGTTTAGGTACTGCCCCCTAGTGTTCCAACTGAGATACCACAGTTGGATAAAATGGCATCTTTATAACAAGATGACAAACTTGTGCTCCTCTTTTTTTAAATTTTCATTAAATAAACGAAAATCGATCAGTTATGAAGGGGCAATAAACTAAGCCCCCCCCCACCCCCCATGACGTTTGGCTTTTGAAGGTGCAAACATTTTGATAAGCCCCCTAGTTTTCTTATAAAGATTCAATGCACTTATTTATCAAACTTGCTTTGATGAATAAATATGGATGTTAATATATATTAACAGTAGGATATAATAAAAACATATATATGTATATATATATATATACATACACATATATATATACACACACACATATATATATATATATATATATATATATATATATACACACACATATATATATACACACACACATATATATATATGTGTGTGTGTGTGTGTGTGTGTGTGTGTGTGTGTGTGTGTGTGAAAATGACTGCTGACACTCACTTTTCTGCAAATGCTCTAATCTCCCACAGCTCCAGATCCTCTTCAGGAATCCATGTCTCCACGGCAATAGGTCCAGTTGGCTTGGTTGACTCCTGTTTCTTTGGCCTCAAGGCACTTGATCGCAGCCCTTTCCTTTGTGGAGTTGGACTTTCTACTTACAGAAAAGGGAAATAGTTAATAAAGGGTTGTTAAAACTGCAACAACGCCTGGCCTTTCTCATGTCTGCCGCACACCAAGCAACACGGTCGAACGAGACTTAACTGGACAATTGCAATTAACACCTGACAATTGACCCTCACACATACCAACTGGCTGCAACGGAAAAACTGTGACGCCCTCATTGTTCATATCAGGAAACAATGCTTTGAGGCTCCACATATAGTGTAATGTTTTTTTAGTATTATTATTATTGAAGCACAAACAACATGGGGCGATTGTGAAGGAAAAAATGAACTGCTCTCGCCGCTGTACCTATATTATAATAATACAAAGAGAGGAAAGGAGCGAAAAATAAAGGGAGAGGACTTGGATAGGCGTTTGCAATCATCGCCCCATTCACTGATTGCACGCAGAGACAACACTTTTAGCAAGAAGTACATATGAAATTATAGTTAACTATTATTGTAAAACACAAAACAGTGGTGCCTTTAGATACAAGCTGTCAGTTAGACAATTTTTTATTTTGAGTTACGAGATTTCGAGTCATTTGTGCGCTTCAGACCTCCCACCACTAAATTGCGGCTGCAAACTTCACAATTTCCGGCCACCATAGATTCACATACATTTCCTTGCAGTGGAGAAGGACAATACATTAGGTGCAGAAGCGTTGTGTGCTCGCATTTTCCATGTTTCTTTTCTGCCAAATTACTTTTTTTCACTCTAATTATGGGTCCTAAGAAAGTGATTGCTGAGAAGAAGAAACGGATGATGACCATTGACGTAAAGCATGAAATCATAGAAAAATAGGAGCTAGTTTAATCTACTTCGCGAAGGAGTGCGAGCATACCATTTCTACAATTTATACTACAGTATACTGAGGCCCGAAAGAGTCAATAAAGACTATAACACCAGGCAAGGGGAATGAAATAAATTTCCAAACTGATAAAAAGATTTTTAAAAATTAGTGTTGGTATGGTTGAAGGAGAAGTGCACCTCACGGGAGCTACAGTGACGGAGAGCATAATCTGTGAGAAGGTGTGAGCCATTCATGCGGAGTTGCTGCTGCAATCCCCAGGCACTTCAACAGGCAAAGTACTGGACAACTTTAAAGGAAGTCAGGGCTGGTCCGAAAATTAAGAGGAGGACCACTTAACAGACGGGGACCATTACATCTGCAATGTTTCAATGCCCTTCATCTGCGATTCAAATTTAGAATCGCACCAAATGTAGTTGCCGACTGTCGACCACCCATGAAAGCTCCCTGCAGAACCCTGCACTATAGTTCAGTCGTGTTTGGCTGCGCCGGTCGGTGTGCGGCTTTACACTCCCAATCTACTACAACATATAAATGTTACCTTTTGGAGTGTCCCTGTTTCCAAGGGGACAGATAATCTTCCTGATACAGTATTCCGAGTAGATGCCATAAGGCCCCACATCTCGGCGTTTTATTATCTCTGTTGTGGTGACATCTGTGTCTGTAGTTTCTGGGAAAGAGGATCAAATACATGTTAACACAGTATCCACCCATCCATAATCTATAGCAATCCGGGCAAGCTGGAGCATGTCCCAGCTGACTTTGGGCGAGAGGTGGGGTACACTCTGGACTTGTCGCCAGTCAACTGCAGGGACATATAGACAACCATTTACATTCACACTTATTGGCAATTTACAGCTTTAACCTGAGAAGCATGTTTTAGGTATGTGGGAGGAAACGCGAGAACCCGGAGAAAACCCATGCAACCACATGCAGAACATGCAAACTCAACAAGATAACCCAGAATCTCTCAACTGTGAGGCAGACGCAGTGTCCAAAATTCCCTCGTGTATCACAGGGGTTACGTTCCAAAAATAACCCGCGATAGGTGAAATCCGCGAAGTAGGAAACTTTCTTTTTTACATTATACTATGTGTTTTAAGGATGTAAACCTCACCATTAACATTTTCTCACATTTCTCTCTCGTTTAAACACGCTCAAATTTCAAACCTTTGTAAGAAAAATAAGTACATTATTATTATTATTATTGTTGTTCTTGTACTTATTATTATTATTGTTCATATTATTGTATAACGAAACAAAGGTCAAAACCTGTTTTAAGGCCCAAACATTTGTTTAAGAAATTAAAATGTAAACATTTTCTGACAAATAATGATGACAATTTTTAGAACTAACGAATTTAATTTTAATGAACAACGTATGAGGTTGGAAACATAAGAAATTATTAATTGTGACTTGTGCGTATTTCACGCTTACTCTGACCGTCCCTCTTTGTCCTGACGCCACTGCGCCGCAGGTGCACTTGTCGGTACAGCACGTTTCGGCGACATTGTTGGTTATGTCTGGGAGAAAACTTGCAAACAGGAGGCAGTTTAGAGTCACACTGCTAGCAATGGAACAATAATTAAAATTTACCAAGCCGTACGCATTCTGTGCTGTACAGGAGACATGGCACGGAGGAGATGGATTCAAATTGGTCTACAGTACCATAGCCAATCAGAACGCAGAATACAATGCGGGGTTTGTACGCTGTAAAAAAACAGCATGCAAAACTGCACTGTAAAAAAATCGGAAGTCGTGAATCTGCGATAGTTCAACTGCGAAGGAGCGAGGGTTCACTGTACACTAATTTTTGCATTTAAAATTGTGGAAAACCCCACGTTTACTGGAAGTAATGTCTTTTACACGGACCAAAATTTTTCATCTGCACACCCTCACCCGTCGACTAATCGTTTCTGGATGCCCCCACCACCACCATTTAAACCAAACGTACGCTGCTGTAAAATAAATAAATAAATAAGTGATTACTTTTTTCAATCAAAATACAGATACAAAATAAACAAAGTGCCTTTGGGATAATGAATGAAGATACCTTGAATTGTAAACATCATTTTCCAGTTATGATGCTACATACACTGTTAACATTATTGCTACTTTCAAATGTGCATCATCATTAATAACAATACAGATTAACGTATTTTAGCGACCATAAAGCACACCGTATTAAAAGGTGCAGTCTCAGTTACGGGGTCTATAAGGCGCACCGTATTAATGGGCGCAGGCATGGTAAAACATACGCTAGCTTAAAACATACGGTAGCATGCACGCACGCTAAAACATACGGTAGCATGCGTTATATTTTTAACAAGGCAGCGGGAGCAAAACTGAGTTCGGTTGTACTTTATTGAAGTATTTAACAATGTAAACAGTGAGTTTGGTTGTACTTTATTGAAGTATTTAACAATGTAAACTGAGGTTGGTTGTACTTTATTGAAGTATTTAACAATGTACTCACGTTATTTTTTGATCAATCCTCATCCACAAATCCATCAAAGTCCTCATCTTCTGTATCCGAATTGAACAGCTGGGCAAGTTCTCCAACAAACATGACGGGTTCCCTCTCATCATTGTCGGAGTCAGTCTCGTTGCCAGGGGGGCTGTTCAGCAATGATGCTGGCTTTCGCGAAAGCTCGAACAACAGTCAAAGCAGATACCTTAGCCCAAGCATCCACTTGCGAAACCATGGATTCGTTGATCTTGAATTATTTCGCGGCTGCTCGATTCCCATGTTCCTCCGCGTTACTGATAGCTTGCAGTTTAAACTGTGCTTCGTAAGCGTGTCTCTTCGTCGGTGGCATTTTCGGGGGTCCTTAGCCAATATATACCTACTGGGGGCGTGCCTGTAGCATCCTCTTTCACGCGCACCCTTCCCCCTTTAAAGTCTGCATGCTGTCGTCAGTCACGTCCACCTTTCCTCTATATAAGCAGCGTGTCGGCAGGAAATGCTCCCAGTCAGTCAAGCGGAGTGCTCATCAAAGTCACACAACAACATTTACAGATTTTGGAACTGTGTGCACACATAAGGCGCGCCTCATAAGGCGCCCCGTCCATTTTGGAATAAATTTAAGACTTTTTAAGTGTGCCTTAAGGTCGTGAAAATACGGTAATTACTTTTATATATATATTTTTTTTTTTATTTTACAAACCACCTGAATAATAATGACACGATTGATTGTTGTTGCTGGTGGACTCACAGCTAGCAGTGGCTAACT
Organism: Phycodurus eques; assembly: GCF_024500275.1. NCBI lineage: Eukaryota > Metazoa > Chordata > Actinopteri > Syngnathiformes > Syngnathidae > Phycodurus > Phycodurus eques. Next base: position 9,658,511 of record NC_084540.1, on the reverse strand, counting down.
GCTAATGGTAATTATGCTGGCAACAGAGAGTGACAGGTTGGACTGACTGCAATCACATTTTTTTTTTCTTTCCACATAATGACTTGTGTGGTACTTCTTCAAATTAATAAACAGTGTTGTCCATTTTTGAAGGCGGCGACCTTACACATCAGCTAGTTATAATAGCATTGCTACACGTAGCTTTGGAGACTCCGCGTCGCCGCCACACAACCGGCAACGCCTCCATCACCGGGGCGAAGATGGGCTGCTGCCAACTTAACAGGCGCCGAGAACGGCTAAGTCTGCGCCTCGCTCTTGTGACAGGGTGAGCCGGCTGAGGAGGCGCAGCTTCTGTTTACTTCCGCTACTTGCAAACGGAAGTGGAGCAGGAAAAGGACGTCTCTGATTGGCTGTTGTCACGCATGTTCCCGTCATGTGAGAATGAGGAAATACGCACACAGCTGATAACCAAGATCGGCGTTATTCGGAATTCCACCCACTTTCATGGCAGCACACGCCCTGCTCCAATATTACCGTATTTTCACGACCATAAAGCACACTTAAAAGTCTTAAATTTTTTCCGAAATGGACGGGGCGCCTTATAATGTGGCGTGCCTTATGTGTGCACTGGGTTCCAACATCTATAAAGGTTGTTGTGTGATGAGCGCTCCGCCTGACTTTTTTTTTTTTTTAGCATTTCCTGCCTACACGCTGCTTACACAGAGGAAAAGCGGACGTGGTTGAGGACAGGGGAAGGGTGCGTTTAGTAGGACGCTAAAGCCACACCCCCAGTAGGTATATAGCGCCGGGTGTTTTTTTTTATTATTATTTTTTTTTTATTTTAACCGCTTGAATGACTGGGTGCATTTCCGGGGTGTGCATTGTGCAAAACAACTTCGGTTTGGTTTAGGACCCCCGAAAATGTCACCTACGAAGAGACACGCTTACGAAGCACAGTTTAAACTGCAAGCTATCAGTTACGCGGAGGAACATGGGAATCGAGCAGGCGGGAGAGAATTCAAGATCAACGAATCCATGGTTCGCAAGTGGAGGAAGCAGGAAAACGAGCTTCGCCAAGTCAAGAAGACGAAGCTGAATTTCCGCGGAAAAAAAAGAAACACAAAACACGGAAACAAGGTGAGGTGGCCCGAGTTGGAAGACCAACTCGAGCAATGGATTAATGAGCAAAGAACAGCCGGGAGAAGCGTCTGTACAGTCACCATTCGACTAAGTGCAATAACTTTGGGCTTGCCATCATTCCGGGAGGCTTGACGAACCGCTGGACATCCGTGCAAACAGGGCATTCAAAGTGAAGTGAGCGGCTTGGGAGCCATGGTTGACAGATGGCGAACACAGCTTTACTAAGACTAGGAGGCATCGCCAGGCGAGTTACGCCAAAATTTGGGAATGGATTGTGGATGCTTGGGCTAACGTGTCCACTTGCACTGTTGTTCGAGCTTTCGCATGGCAACGAGACTGACTCAAACCTGGGGTGTTTGATTAAGAACTTGCCCAGCTGTTCATTTCGGATACAGAAGATGAGGACTTTGATGGGTTTGTGGATGAGGATTGAATAAAAAAATAACATGAGTACATTGTTAAATACTTCAATAAGGTACAACCGAACTCAGTTTTGCTCCCGCTGCCTTTTTAAAAACATTGTTTTAGCGTGCATGCATGATACCGTATGTTTTAAGCTAGCGTATGTTTTACCATGCCTGCGCCCAATAATACGGTGCGCCTTATGTGTGTGTTAAATACAGAAATAGACCCCGTAACTGAGACTGCGCCTTTTAATACGGTGCGCCCTATGGTCGTGAAAATACTGTACTGGCTCCAGGACACGCGCCGCTGCACTATGATTAGCGTAGGTTTGTGTATGTGGGTGCAAATGTTTACTCCCCACATGGCGAGTAGCACTCTGAGGCTCACTCGCCAAACGGATAATTTAGTCGCATTTGGCACCTGGTGAGGTCTAATTTCGGACCCTGGGCAAATGTGGTAAAAATGAGCCATTCAAAGGCAAATAAAGGAGCAGCACAAATGGAAGAAATCAATTCGGATACAGTTCCTACCTTTCCGTGTAAGTCCTACAGCAACAGAGGGCTTCACAGCCATGTCATCCCACCTTAGAGAAGCCCAGAGTAACCTGAGCATCAGGCTAACCCCTGCCAGCGATCTCACTGTCTGAAGACGGTACCTAAACAGGGAAAGATTAGGACACTGCATATTCAAGAGATGGTAAAAATACATTTATATTTATAGCCTTAAAGAATAAGCATTGTGATAAACATTTCAAGTGTCATAAAGAGAAAAAGATGTAGCTGTGATGCCAACCTCCATGTGATTCCAAATGTGGGCCGAGGTGAGGGGTAGGGCCATATATCCAGGGCTGGCTTGGCATTGTAGTTGAAGATGGGAACCTCTCTGAAGCCTCCTCTCCTCGCGAGCCTCTTCAGGTCATCATTGGGCAGGACAAATATGCTCTTTTTGCTGCTTTTGGTGACAAATTTGCGATAGGATGGCAGGGCTGTGCCTGATCGAGCCTTTTTACATTTTGAGAACTTGAGAAGACTGACTCTCTCAGTGGTGGTATACTCTTTGCTTATCATCATGGAGTTGCTTGTGGCTGAAGTATCGGCGCCCAGTTTTGCACTCGTAACGACTGACACTGGCTTATTGGTGGAGGTTGGAGTGGAAGAGACTGTGTTATTTGCTGCAGAGGTTTGGGTGTTGTGAGACTTTAGGGCATTTTGTGTGGATGTCTTTACATCAATTATACTACTGGCTTGGTCACCATAATTAAGGCAAGAGGCAACAGTAGCAGGCACTGCCCCTTCCGAACCTATAAGCACATCCTTACTATTACTTACAGCATTTTGAGGATCTCCTGTATCTACTACATGATTCTCTAATTTGGGGACCTTCGTGGGAGGTGGATGACTGTCGTAGGAAGCATCATTTTGGGAGAGATTTCCATTCATTAGGCCTTTGACAGGCTCTTTGTTGTCACCTTGGACTTGATTCTTCAGGTCTGAGTTGATGTTTAAATTTGAAGGGACAGAGATCAGAGTTTCTCCATTCACTTGCTCTGCATTGATCTTGCTTTGGTCGGCCTCCGTGAGCTCCCCATCAGTCTGCCGACTGCCTTGATCAATTTCGTCAAAGCTACGTTTCTTTGTGTTCTCTCCCACTGGCGCCACCTCTAGTTTCTGAGTTTTCTCCTGGCTTTCTATTGCTTCAGATTTATAATTGTTTTTACCATTGAGCCCACTGATTTCTGTGGCTCCTCCATTCACTTCTTTGTGCGCTCCAGAACCTCCACTATTCCCATGCACAATACTGATTTTTCTTTGCATGCTATGGTTCATCACTGTGGAGTCCGATTTGACATTCGTGCTTATTTTGAGCTCCTTGACTTCTTGTTCAAACTCCAACTTTTTAACGACAGGGTCTTTCAACTGCTTGTCATCCTCCTTTTCTGCGACTTTAACACACAGGCTCACAGCAGGCGGCTGTTTAGCTGATACAGTTCCTTCAGACTTAACTACAGTAGAAGCCATTTTTGAGAGAAGGGTTGCTTGTTTCAACCACTCCAGTCTCTGCTTCTCCTCCAAGGTGAACTGTTTGACACGCCGCTCCAAGAGTCCATCCAATTTGGAAGGCTTTACCTTCTGCTTATAAGATGTTCGCAAATGGAATCCTTCGCTGACATTGACAACGTCATACAAATGCTTCGGTGCAGTGGTCTCCTCCTTGGGTTGGTCAACTTTCTGGATTGGCTCTTCTTTTACAGGCTGCACAGCGGGCAAGGAAGGGCCTTTGTTTTCAACATGTTCTAGAATAAATAGGGCAGTAAGATCATGTAATGTCTGAAGAGTGATAATGTTTACATATAGTACAGTGGATCCTCTAAAGTTGAAAATCCATCCTGTGACACTGGTTGAATTTTAACCATTTAACCAAAATAAATTAACTAGTAAAACCTTTATTTACTCCAAGGTAATGTTTTAAATAACATTCTGATATCTCTTTAAACCCCCTCTTAACTTTATTGACAAATGATGAGGATGTCAAGTTTGGACAAACTGAACACTGCAACCTTTGGACTATTCTAATTTGAGATACCACTATATTTAAAAACCTAAACGACAAATTATCATTTACCTTTTTCTTCATTTGAAGGTACGATATTCAGGCTGGGTTCAACCTCCATTTTATTATCTTCTACCTTTTGTTCCTCCTCTTCTGTGGGCTTCACTTCCTCTTTCAATGGCTGTTCTTGTTCTGATGAGGAGCTTTGAGCTGATACACTAATGGAAACCCGCTGCTTGTCCTCTGCTGTACTATGAGTGGTCTGTATTTTCTCCTCTGCCTTTTTCTGTTTATTTGTGCAAGCACCATTTTCCATGCTTATTTTGGCTGTTAGGAAGACAGAATAAGAAATGCAAGTTTAAGTGCTGCAACTGCAGGACATATTTTGGGGACACTCCCGTTTGTGCCTTACCTTCCAGTTCTTTTCGGTAGTTTATGTTTGTGTTTCCTGGTAATTTAGGAAAAAAACGTGGTACGCGAGTCTTACTGACCCAGCTCCAGCCACCATACCCTGTCACTCTGTACTCCTCACCCTTCTGCTTCCACACCTAGTCAGAACAACACAATAGTAAAATACTATAATAAAGCATGCATTCAATTGTATGCATATGTAAAGATGTTACAAACAGACATTACAAATCAAAACTATACAAAGACAGATATTTAAATGTTTTCTTCCACTATGAAAACCAGATTACCACTCTAAATACTGCTTACACCTTTCATGAAAAAAAAAAAAGTTTTTTTGTTTTTGTTTTACCTGGTGTTTGATGTTAACGCTGTACTTCACCCATGTGGCCTGCTGCAGTGTCTCCTCATCCTCCAGTTTCTTCTCACGTTTTTTCACCTTCTCTTTCTCTTCCCGCTCCATGGAGGTCATGCGGTGTAGCCTGAGACAGGAGAACTTCCTGTTTAAAATCTCATAAAATCGAAATCACAGATTATGCAGTACTATTTTACTGTTATACAGTTCCTGTAGCGACCAACACAACGTCACCTTGTATGTCCGAGAGAATCTTTCCATACAGGCAGCATGACAACTGGTTTGATGGCACACTCCAGTATGGCCAACGCTAGAGCAAATTCCCTGGCCTTGCTGCACATTTGCACTGCTTTGTTCCAGTTGGTTCTAGAAAAGAATAAGAACATGTTGTTTTGTTCATGTGTTTATAGATTTCTTGTCAAGAAGAGTGATACAGGGAGCAGTCGAATAGCTTTGGATGGAGGCTCAACTGTCGAAATGGATGTGCTCACCAGTACATCGGAGTGTCTCTGAATAAGAGAGTTAGTTACATATCCTTTGATAAAATAGAGGAACCTCAAGTTTGCATCCATATATCTCAAATTTAACACAACTCAAACCACACCTTAGACGACTTTGTGGAAAGAGGAACTTCATACCTGAACTGTAAACTTTGACTGCGCTTCTGTAACTACTCATCTTTAAAGCAGCGTAAAATGTGAATATATAATGTGTGTGAATATACTGTAATTAGTGTAATGGTTAATAAGCCGCACATATTACACATACAAATATCCGTGTACTGGCCCCTCTGGTGTGCATGCCTTTACCTGATGGTGGTAGTTGAGTGACACAGGTAGAGTTGATCGAGTCAAGAAGCAGACTGTCAGTAAACTAAACCAGAGTTGAACTTTTTACAGTAGCGTCCTTAGATTTGTTTGTGTTACTGCCGTGTTAGTGTTAATATAACAGTTGTTTCAAGGTTTAAAATTACCGCAGAAATTATGCTCATTTCCGTTAGCACATCTATGGCCTTTGCCATTGTATGTTAGCATTAGTATAGCTAACTTATGTTATGCTAATGATAATGGAATTAATTCTGTGTTGAAAGTACTTTGGATGAATATTTATGGTGACAAATAAACAGCTTCAAGCCAGAACACTTTTCTTCTCATTTGGGGAACTGTTCTCTATTTGCCAGAGGAAACACGACACATACAGAGGGGTAGAACACAAACAAAACGGGCAAACAAAAACAGCCAACCGTAGGGGTATAAACTCAAGTGGCAACACCAGAGAAGTGAAAATACTAGTGCCACAACAAAAACATGGTCCCTAATCTTAAGGCTCGATGGAAAAATGGCCATTTTTAATGGCTAGGCAAGGTCAATTGCCTTCAACTTGAAGGCTACATCGTAAACAATACATGGTGTGGCGAGAGTGTGCACTTGAGCAGAGGAGATCTAAATACCAACCGGATTGCTTAAATATGTGCTGGTTTGATTTACAAAGTTAGTCAAAAAATACAATTATTGAATTCCTGGGATTTGGATAAATCTGTAAATAAAGCATTGGAAAAAGATGCAGTTTATAGTCTGAACTTTATGGTAGCCAGCAAGTTGAAAAAAAAAACACATACACATCTTATTGATTTCATCAAAATTCTAACCTGTGTGATGCCCAGTTAAGGTGCATAAATGGTGGTGGAACATTGCTTTCTAGCTGGATGATGTTGAAACGCAGGGTGGTGATAGTCTGGCTCCGGGACCCATAGATGGAGCCATTCCACTTGAACTCAGATGCAGTCGTCAAGCTGAACTTGTGGGAGAGGTGGCGCCTTTTGTCGTGGTCCTCCCGATGCTGATGCTTGTTGAGAGCTAGAACGTTGGTGCTATATTGGTTGTGGTACACCCTATATTTTCCTTCCTGGCCCAGTTTGAACAGGTTGTTTAAGTTTACTGCAAGGTCACTTTTGAAAATGCTGGAATTTGAAGTTTCTACATCAGGGCGCACAGGGGATGACTGAAACACATGAAGAGCAGCTTTTGTTGGCTAAATAATGTCACTAATATATTCCAGTCCATTTGTTTTATCATTTGCAGGAAGATCGTTTGTGTCTATGCAAAAATACATTATACTAACAATGCAATGGAGAAGCAAAAAAAAAAAAAAGCAACTATGGTATGTTTTCAGTTTGGTGTCACCTCTTTGCTTTTTCTGGGAATTTGGTTCTTAGATTCTAGCGCTGATCCAGGTGCTCTATTGCTCCTCAGATTGTCATTATACTCATCTGTCAATCAGAAAGATGACGACACAACTTCAGTACAATCACAAACCATCCTTGACTTAACTACAAAATTAAAATACTGTATCACATAAGTGAAAATGAGTGTTTTCATAAACGCCCACCCCCAATCATTCACCTGTCCCATCTTGGCTGGTAAAAGAAGACCGAGAGGACCTCTCAAACAGGTCCGGCTGCTCTGGTTTCATGGGAGTGCGGCTATCGGAGACGTGACGACCTGCTTCTGGATGCTCGTCATGGGTTTGTGCTTGCATGTATTCACTGCTCAGCTCAGATTTTGTCGTTTCAGCTTAAAAAATAAAGTGAAATAGTAGTAAAAGTGAATAACAATCAGTCAGTATTAGTTGTCCGATGCCCAATATGATGGAAGAACTTCTATAGCAAAAGGGACTACTGCACACAATGAAGAGATGGTGGTTTGCTGTGCACTTGCCAATAGGCCAAAATGCAGCAAGCAGGAAGGGCATCAAAACATGCAATGCTTTTATATGACCAAATGTTCAACCATAATTGTTATGCTTATTTGTGCCATTGACACTTTTAGCCATCTGGCTAGGGATTTTCAAGATGATAAATACAGAAGGGTAATATTTTGCACAAGATCAACGCATGCACCGAAAAAAACATTTCAAACAGGAGTTAGTTTCAGCTAAAGTGGAACCTCAGTTCACAAACATAATTCGTTCTGAGTCTCTGTTTACAAACCAAAGTAATATTTCCTATAACAATGAATGTTAATAGAATTAATCAGATACAGAATCAAGTGGCCTTTACACGCAGCAGTGCAGAACTGGCTTGGGACTCCCGCCGAGCTGTCAGACAACCCGCCCGCAATACACTTCTGGCGGCTGCTCCCCCAATCTCTAAAAACGCTTAGCCCCTCCAACGAGATGCTGCCGGAACCGCGACACACTCCAGGGCTTCCTAATAGCACAATCACAGGCACTTTTAACTTTCTTGGGAGCCATACTGAGCAGTAATTTCAATTTAAAAAAATAAAAAATAAAAAAAAGAGATGCATCTGTATGTGAAATACATGCAAACGATGTTCACGCTACATGAGAGGACACACAACTGAGCGTTCCGTGGGGATGCTGGGACTGTTCGCAAACTGAAGCTCAGTTTGTGAACCAAAGGAATATTTGTCCCAAAATTGTGTTTGTATATGATGATGGTGGGAATGATTTGCATTTAACAGGCTGATAAGCAAGGTAGGGTATGGTTAAAAGATTAGTATTTTATTTTTAAGATAGCAGATTGATGAGCACGGTTAGGGGGCTGATGAGAAGGTTTCGATATGATGATGGTGTGATTTGCAAAGTGGGGTATGACTGATGAGGTGATTAGTGGGTTAGGATATGGCGGAATTGGCCGACAGGTAAATGAAATAGGTCCAGTATTGTTAGTGGTCCAATATGCAGAGTACTGTTAGCGATGTTATGAGCAGTGTAGAATAAGGTTACTGGGATAAATAACAGTGTAGGTTGGTAAGGTGATGAATTGGGAAGGGTATGGTTGACAGGTGATGCCCTACATTAGCTGGGTAATCTGTAGGGTATGGTTGTTATGAGCAGGTAGCTGCATTTGCACAAAGGGGAAAAAGAAATGTGAATGGCTAAAGATGCAGCAGATAGCCACACATGCCAGCTGAGCATGGGTCAATCTTTGACTAAAGAGTACCTGTCCTTTCCTGCTTTGCCACTGGAGGGGATTCCCCACTCTCCTGGGCTTCTATGCTTGAATTAGGAAATTCAGTTGAGTCCTGGGGGGTAGAGCTGGACTTCGAATAAGACATGCAGCTCTCCCGGGCACCAAGCGAAATGGCGGCTGCTGTGGCACGTAATATATATACACACGTTTTATATATAAAAATGAGTTCTTACCATAGACATAATTGAACATGAGTGGTTAGCAGCATGGTAAACAAAGCCATGTGCATACAGTTATTCAGTTCTCTTTTACCTGGTGAAGTAGTGGTCTCCTTGGGCTCTCCGTCACCAAGCTGTGATGTGACCTTGACAGAATCCCCCACTGTCTGTCCAGAACTTGTTTCTGCTTGGGGCTTCACTTCCTCAGCTTGCCCATTTGCTTTCCCTCGGCTCTTTAGACGATCCGTGACCATCTCTATCAGAAAATGGACACAGACAAATTCCCAATGAATGTTGTGAAAAATATTTTACTTCCCATTACTTTAGAGTTACAACAGGTGGACAGCAAATGGAGAGCGGTTCAAAAGGCACATCAACATTAGTGAGGGAATTTGACAATATTTTGACTAAACAAACAATGCAGATGGCTTATTGATGTTCTTTATTAGACGGTAAACAAGTTGCAATGGAATCAGAAGCACCTCTGCTGGTAGCAGCCAAGTAGTTCATGCTATCTTGCATCAATTGCTTCAGGACCTAATGAATCAACAATCAAATCAACACAATCAAGATAATTCTTAATCAGTTACCATCCTCTTCTCTACTATTACAGCAGCCCCAGCGTGAGGATTGAGAATTATGTTGACCTTCTGACATTTAAATAATTTAGCATCACAGCTCAGCTCAGAGGTTCAAATGGTTAATGCAAACATCATTCAACCACTTTGTCAGCTCGTTAACAATAAACGTTTACTACGTCACCTTCCACAAACAATCACCACAGCTTACATCCATGATGACACTTTCATGTCCAACACCTACCATTGACAGCAGTGAGGTAAGCTTTATTGTTTCCCCGAGCTTTATTGGTAAGGTCCTCTGTGATGTCCATGTGAGTTTGAACTTCCTCCTTCATCTCCTCCAGAGTGGCACAAAGGTCCATCTCCCAGTACTCCTTATCCAGATACTCTAGGAGCGCTTGGAGCTGGGCTCTACTGCTATAGTACCAGATCTTTTTCTTCTCGTGTTCTCCATCTTCTTCACTGGCAAGGAAATTACAACAGGAACATTAGACAGGCTGGTAAATATCAATGCCAACCAATACAGGTGAGTGTTTAAATATTTTGCTGATAAAAATAATCGTGTGAAACATCAACACCACACACATCTCATACACTGATATCTGATCTTGGATGTTACACTTATGGTTTCTATTCTTGCAGATATTTGAATTTAGTTTCATAACAACACATTGGTAAAATGATTGCGGGTACAACATATTCAAATTACACGAATCAGAATCATCTCTATTTTCCAAGTATGTCAAAAACACACAAGGAATTTGTCCCAGGTAGTTGGAGTTGCTCGAGTACGACAACAGACAGTCAATTGACAGAGAATACTTTTGAGACAAAATTAATTATCGGATACTTGACCAACTGTAACGCAACATTATGTAGAAAAAGTTAAAATACCGAGCTTTTGTGATGTAGAAAATTTAAATATTGTATTTTGTAGTCTTCCGCTTTTAATGAAAAAAATGTGTACACTTCAAGTGACAAACAAACCTTTTTGTTACTAAAAAAATAACGTGGTCACACAGGGGTTCACACCCTTTAACTAGTATGTGATCAAGAATGGTACATGACAACTACATACAATTTTCATTTCAGAAATGCTCCAAATCTGTCAGATGGGGCATCTCTCGTGTACATTCTGATTCTGATACAGTACTCTTCAGGTCACCAAACAGATTGTTAGATTTCAGATCTTGGTTTCATTTTTCCATTCATCACAGAAAGCTGGCGATTTTAAGGCGTGGGTGTACAACTTTTACATACACATTTGTCCCATGAAAAAAACTGAACCTATTCTAGTTATATTTTCTAATCACTGTGACCAAGCAGGCAGAACCACCTGCTTTGGTTGGGCACCTCTAGTCATATTTTGACTATTAACTTCCATATCTAACAGCTACAGTCAACAAACATCCATCAATCCATTTTCAATACTGCTTGTCCTCATGAGGGTTGAGGTTTCACTGAACCTAACATGCACATTTTTGGAATGTGGGAGGAAGTCGGCCGGGTTACCCATTGAAAACCGAGCACACACAAGTGGGCCTGACCCAAGATTTGAACCCTGTACCTCTCCACTGTGAGTGTGTGCTAATCAGTTTTCCCACAGTGCTCTCCGGCAAACACCTGTTGTGAATTTTGCTGTTCAGCTCCTTGCTAGAGAACAAGTTGTAGCAAAAAGAACTGAAACGCTGAACAATTGGACAGGTGCAAATTGTGCATTGAAAAATTTAGAGATTGTCAAATTAAGGACACTTGTAGAGGTGCAAAAATTTATCGACAACTAATCGATTATCAAATTAACAGACAACTATGTTGATAATCAATACATTTTTTAGATACATTGTTTAACTTAAAACTGTCCAAATACTCAAGAATTTCAGCCTTTCAACAATAAACTCAGATTTCTGTAGTCCTCTATGAAAGCAGACTGAATATATTTGTATTTAATGTCGGGCTACCACGAATCATTCTTTTGACTCATTCACTGCCAGCCTTCCCAGTTAACATGGATATTTGACTTCTAAAGCCACCAATGGCAGCGAATGTGTTAATAATCGATTAATTGGTTGATTTTTTTTCCCCCAATGACTCAATTAATCGGGATTTTGTGTTGTTTAAAAGAAGTCCGTACAGTAATGATAAATGATAAAGAAAAAGGAAAAACTGTTGAACATGTACAGGTTAACCTGCCAGACTTTCTTGTTTAAATTATCTGATCAATCTGTTATTTTATGTAGGCGTTACACGATCAGGATTTTTGGGGCCGATCACCGATCAGCGAGTTTAAAAACCGATAACCGATCCGATCACATGACAGAGGAATGTGTCTATTTAAAAGACCTGCTCATTTACTGTATATACTTGTGTACCTAATTGCTCAAAAAATTCTATTTACAATAAATAACGTATCTTTGTTCCTCTATTTATGCCAGTGAGGCACAGTGACAGACAGAACAATTGAATGGTCTTCTATTAGATGGCAGGAAGTAAATACATCCATGTATCCACTTTTTGTGACATTTTTGTTTGTTGGTGTGCCGTGAGATTTTTCAATTGTAAAATATGTTCCTTGGCTCCATAAAGGTTGGAAATCACTGCTTTATTCAGATCTTGTATTCTAATCAGTCAGGTCAAATCAACATCACATGACTGAAATAATGGGTGCTAACTTACTGTAATTAAATTACTTAATTTTAAAATTAAATTACTTCACCCACACCGAAACTTTAGAGCATGATTCGACAGAACAAGGTGTACCCCTGGTACAGGGCACACTGAAAGCTAAAGGCCTCTTCATACTCCTACGGTCACGTGGCCGACAACGCCCGCATTGCATCACATGACTGCTGAATTGCCCACACGTAGCATCTGTGCGTAGCTTGCCGCTCACCCGACAAAAATAGTTGTTGCGCGTCGAACGCCGCGGAGATTATCTCTCGTGATTGGTCCGTTTTAGTCACATGACGTACCAGCGTGCCCATTGGTTCTACATACCATCTACGTCGCCGCCTTCTCGATTGATTTTGCAGCATAATTAAACGTATCATCTGGTCATCTAGGTCGCCATTGTTGTTGCTCTGTACCTTGTTACTGAAAGGAAAGTAAAAACGACTACCGGAAATGGCCCGAAAAAATGCAGAAGAAACTCCACCCTGTGGCGTCCTATCCAATACCAGCCACAGCAACAGCCGCGACTTGGAGGAGAACTGCAACACACTTTCAAAACAGCGCGTGTGGGTTGCGCTCGAGTATAAAGGCAAACTGCGTGTGGGACAGCCGCAGTGACATCAGCGCGGTCGCTGTCCGCGCAAGTATAAAGAAGCCTTAAGAATTAGACTTTACACCGATCTGATTGGCTTGATCAGTATCAGCCGATAATTTGCATTTTACGCTGATCGGCTTTGTCATAATTCGCCAATCCAATCAATCCGCAAAAGACATTTATTCCGCATCGCCGTTGTGTACAGCATATTTGAAACCAAAAGCTAGTTTATTTTTAGACTTATCGCGTGTCTTTTGACGTAGTACTGTAAATACCTGACCACCAATAAAGGTTTTTAAACATGTTGGCGGTGTGGGACAGACAACACGTAATGCCTGGATCAGACTACAAGACAAATTGGTCTTTCATGACTGTACTATGTCAGACTACTGCAATAAAATCTTGTATTCCGATACCGCCACATCCCGTCTTTTACGATCACTGGGCTTTATCTCAACTCAAACGCAACCCGATAGACTTGTTACCATGGCGACGACAACTACAATGGATCGTGCAGTGTGTATTATAAGAACAAAATAGGGAATAACATGTAATGGTGGTCCCCAGTGCTCTGCACAGGACTTTCATTCAAGAATTGCTTGAGGTATGGTCACTTACTTTTAATACGATGCAACTCGCAAGCAGGCAGCAAAATGTTATCTAGCACTAGCTTGCAGTTGTATGTAAACATGCAGACGTTCTGTCGAATCATGCTCTAAAGTTTCAGTGTGTGTGAAGTAATTTAATTAAAATAAAGTAATTTAATTACAGTAAGTTAGCACCCATTATTTATGTCATGTATATAGTACACAAGTATATACAGTAAATGAACAAGGCATTTAAATAGACACATTGCTCCATCTTGTGATCGGATCAGTGATTGGTTATCGTTTTTTTAAACTCGCTGATCAGTCCCAAAAATCCTGATCGTGTAAAGCCTACTAAGAATGGGCTGGGATAGACTCCATCGTGCCCACGACCCTAGTGAGGATAAGCGGTACGGAAAATGGATGGATGAAACCACAAAACACGGTTTGACTGTCAAGGAAGAAGACCATTGCCACGAAGAGAGGAAACGGGCACCACACCAATAAAGGAGAGGATGTGGATATTTGAGAGGCTCGCTCTTGGCAATGATTGATCGAAATGCATTTTGGTGACGAGTGTCTCCGCGCTTTGCTTTCTAGTCAGAGGTACATTTGACATTATTAATATAGTTAAGAATTATTGTGAAACACAGAATATACTGTATGGGTATTGCTTGGCTCTACCACAGCTGGGTCTCACTTACTCTTAAAACACGGAAAACTTTTTTGTTTTTGTTTTGTGAACGGCCATTTGCGTTTTTTATTGGCTGTTCCATCGGTGACGTTGTGACGCCGTTCACCGGTTATTTAAATTTTGAATCATATTAAAACCGGTGGCCGATGGTCAGCCACTCATGAAAACTAGTTGCAGAACACAGCACGTTGTGTGACAGTTCAGTCGCTCTGTGTGCCTTAGGTTCATTGAAATGTCATCCTAAAGCAGAATATCCCTAACTTTTTCTTAGTAGTGTAAAATACCTGCTAAACATTTTTCTTCAACAGCATGAGAAATTGCATCAAAGGTTTTGCTTGAAACAGTATATTGGTAGAGGGGTCTTGACTTACACAATAATCCTTCTGCTGAGAAACCAGTATTTCCTCTGGTGCCGGTCATATCCAATAGGCTCCTGGCGTATGTAGGGCCTGTTCTTCTGCGCTTCGGTCACACAGTCCGTAACTCCTGGTACTTGATGTGCCACACAGATCTCACACTGCCACTCGTCTTCCGGAACCTCCTTCAGTGGTGGCTTCACACACTCCAAGTGGTAAACTGCAGAGCAAGTCTCACAGCAGAGAAGGTCACCCAGGCGATGACATACGCGACAATGATCATCATATTTCATGACGCCATCAGACATCAGCTCATCACGCGCAATGTTGGTGGTGAGAAACTGGTTCACCAGGAACTGAAGGACCTTGATTTTACTTTCAACGGGACCATAAGGATAATCATCCAGTTCCTGATACGGCAGGACATAGTGGTGCTCTCTGTCACTCTCACAATACGCACGGAGCACCTCGGGCCACGTCATGCCGTCAATGAAGTACAGGGTGGAATTGACGCTGTCCTTGAGGTCAGCAGGCCCAAAGCTAGTGTTGGAGGTTTCCTCTTCATGCAGGATGGCCTTCAGCAAAGAAATGTGGATCTCAGCAATTAAAGTACATTGTTCCTGACCGATGAGTGCTGCACAAAAGTCCTCAAAGCGGAAGGGGGACAATCGCAGCACCGCGCTGAAGTTCCGAAGCACCTCGTAGATGGAGGTTGCGTTTAGCAGCTCTTCGCTAGGCACCAGGAGATCCTCGGAAGATCCAGGTAGCTCAAGAGAGGGAATGTTTTTGTCCTCCAGAATGGGAGTGCGGGGTCGGGGGGCTTGGGCCTTCTTCTTCCCTGTAGGACACACAGTGGTATTATCAAATTAAGCTCTCTTCATAAACAGACTAAAAAGGGATATTTAAAGTCCCATTAACCATTTGCTGTTACAAAGCATTGGTCTCCTGAAAAAAAAAAAAAATCTGTATCTACTACTCATTTCGTAGTAGTTCCCACAGAGGTGTCTATTCATTTACTTGTTCTAATTTGTGAAACTGTAAAAAGACTTTTAGAAGACTTTGTATATGTTTGCCGAGAGGCAAAATATATATATATAAGTGCTTCTTCAAAGCAGTGTCATTATCATCTTGGTCTAACCAACAGTTCAGTTCAAATACAATTTATGATAAATATGACTTCCTAAATCTATTTACCCTGCAAAATGTACTCATTTCTATACTTGAAAAAAGTTTGGTAGTGTTTGTGCATGACCCAGGAAGCTAATCTTGTAGCACTTGGTGGCATATTAGCAAATGTAAGTTGTCAAGCTAGTTAATTCATAGAAATATTATAAATAAATAATAGCCAATTCAATGGGCCAACGGTGTAAAAAGGTTTTTAGCCAAGCGATTATGAATATGTTAATAGCAGTGGTGTGTAGTAACCAAGTACAAATACTTTGTTACTCTACTTAAGTATTTCTTTCTGGCACTTGGGTATTAATTTTTCTCACTCCTTTTACTTGTACTGAACACATCTGAAAACTTTTTATTCCTTAGTACAAAATAAAAAATGGGCTGCACTTGTTACTAGTTTCAACTGCAGAGGATGAGTCCAACAGAAAAAAACGTAAATAGAGAGAGGTCGAGTCAACGGCGGTTGAGATCTTTAAATGATTGAGCTCTTGGGGTCTTAAACGGAAAGGGGGGGGAAAACGGGTACAGCAGTGACATTGAGGAACGTGAATCAGAGAGCATTACGGACTACAGCAACAGATTCGGAGAAGCGAGATATTCCCCATCTACGGACTTATTTAAGAGCCGTTTGATGTTGCTGGCTACAAGAATAATTTGTTGCAAATTAGTCTTAGCCTAAAACCTCCAGCTTCTGGTGTTCAAAACTTCTCCATATAATCTGAAAAAACACATACAGGTAAAGTATATTATTTCAGTAAACCATCCCTCCATTTTCTAGTATTGTGATTTTTATTATCACCCACGCAAGCACGGAGAGAACATACAAACTCCACACAGAAAGGTTGAAGTCCGGATACAAACCCCAAACATCAGAACTGTGAGGCGAAGTGGGAACTACTCTGTCTCACTGTTGCCTCATTTATCAGTTGCTAATTTAAAAATTTCTGTTCCTCAGATGACAATGTTGTCACCAAGCTACAGGACATTTTGATTAGAACCAGTGATTCTCAACCAGGCTGCCGTGGCCCACGCGTACGCCGTGAGATGATGATCTCTCACACCGTACGCATGTGCTGTGAGACAATATCCAATTTAAATTAATTCGTCCGAAAATCACTATTTACAGGCAGAACAATTATATGCTTGTCTATTAGATTGCAGAATTTACAATTTGCCTGTGTACTTTTCATACAACAGTGTAAGTAATGGTAATAAGTAATCGTTTCCTACAAGTATATCAGATTTGTGTTCAATTGAAGAGGTCCAGATTTCAGTCACTTTGCGAGTGAATTGAGATGAGATTATCATTATTTCAGTATTCATACTTTTTGTGACATTTTGGTTTGGTTGTGTGCCGTGAGATTTTTCTAATTTACGTTGTGTGCCTTGGCTCAATAAACGTTGGGAAATACGATGAAAATGAGTATTTGTATGTAACAGAGCAAAAAATAAGTTTTACTACTGTGGTTAAGTTAATTTCCAAGCATGACTTTTTTGTTTTACTTTAATTTAAATACAGGAGTTCACTGAGTACTTCTACTTTTACAACAGTATCTGCGCTTCTACTAAAGTACAAAATGTGAGTACTTTAGCCACCTCTGGTTGACAACAACTTCTTAGGATGCATGGGCTAGTTTTTCTTGCTAACGTTAGCCTTCAAAGGCTAAAACACTTTAAGGCAAAACAATGCTATTGCCAGGATCCACGCGCTTTGAATTAGGTCACACAAGATACATGACGGGAACGTAAACGTGCATGTATAGCTACCGTAAGCTAACGCTACAATCCACCTGCCCACGAAAGACAGACTGCGGCCTGCGTTCCATACACTGTGCATTCTCCATTTTGAGCTGTAAATCTTACTGCTTCGTGTGTCCAATTATGTACAGCCCTTGCTGGGCTACGAGGGGGGATTTACGAGCCACGTCGCTAATGTTCGCACAGAAAGTGTAGAATTGAATTACCCGGAGTGCTGGCGTGTGTGCTCTGACTCCGAAAGCTACTCTCCGTACAGTAGCTGGCATCCTCCTCCACCTCCTCCTCCTCCTCCTGCTGCTGCTGCTTCTGCTCGTCCAGCACATCATCAAGGCAGTCCGAGTCTTCTTTGAGGGCCTCGTCCTCTTCGGACTGAGGTTCCTCCTCGACCAACTCTTCCTCCTCGGACCTCAAACTGACAGCGTCGTCGTCCTCGTCGCTCTCGTGGTCGTCGTACACCACCGTTTTGGAGCCAGGCGCCCTCCTGCCTCCTCCGCCGCCGCCGCGACCTCCTCTTCCTCCGCGGCCACCTCTCCCTCGTCCCCTGCCTCGCGTCGATATGACGGAGCCCGCTTTCTTTTTCCTGGGCGGCTTGGCTGCTTCTCGAACGGGACTCTTCTCGACCTCCTCGTCCCCGCTGTCTCGGAAGCGGGGCTTGATATTTCTCCTCGGCCGCAAACCCCTCGTAGCAGCCGGAGCTGGCGACTGCTCCTCGCCTGCTAGCGGCTTGGGCGGCCTGCCCCTTTTCCCTCTCATGATAGGCGAAAGGAACGCGACTATTTTACAATCCCAATGATTGCGTCCGCTTAGGCGACGAAGAGACGAGCGAAAAGAGGTCCCCCCGCAGTACCGGAGCGGTCAGGGGTGGCGCCGAGCATGCAAGCCCGCAACCCCCGTGTGTTTTGTCGGGTGTGAAAGCTCAAAATGTTAGCCCGGCGTCCCGTTCGGGTTCGCTTAGAGCCGCCATTTTTCTTTTCTGCCTCTGTGTGTATGTGTGTGTGTGTGGCTTGCAACAAACACAAGGCCCACACCACTCGGGTCACGTGGTACACATGCTAGCGCCCAAGTGGCAACAATCACCGAACAAAAAAACAACAACACACAATTACTTTTTGGATTTGGCAGTAGTTTTAGTTGTAATATTAAGATTATTATTATTTCATTTCAGTTTAAGGCATTTTGTAGATAATTTCCGATTAACTGCAGTGTATCCTCCATTGATGGGATATCGTTTGATATTTGGGACTAAGTTGCACCCAAAAAATTCGTAGCTCTCCAAATACGACCATCCTGACCAACATTTAATACAGTATCGTAGTTGGCCTCAATGTTCATCAAAAATAAGAGATTTTATTCCTCAAAAGTAAATGTATTATTATTATTATTATTATTATAATGAACAGTTTGAACAGTAACACTGCGCTTAAATATAGGGGGAAATGTACTTCAAATGTTCAGTTAAACAGTACATTTTGTACATAAAAGTTACATAAGAATTGTATCTAAATAAAAGTTTAAAAACAAACATTTTTTTCTTTAAAACTTTTTGGGGAGGGAAAAAGTCAATGTCAGAATTGGGGGGAAAAGGATAAATGTTTAGCGATGAAACTTGTATTTTCTTTTTCAAGAAAATTGTAATCTTATGAGAAAATTTGCCATATTTTTTTAACAGATTCATTTTCAATAAAATCATGAAATGTTGGGGAGAAAGAAAATCAACATCTTATGAGAGGGAAATCATATTTTGTATTATTTTTTATTTTTATCTTAATTTGGGGGGGGATACACATATATATTCATATTTTTGCGGAAAATAAAGTACTTTCATGGATTACTCGAGATAATCTGCGTACCACACTTTGTGAATCACTGTGATAGATAGATCGATAGATAGATGAACTGAAATTAAATTGCCACAGCAGCAAAATTCAAGCATATACACTCGTATTAATAATATAGAAACAAGCAAAGTAAAAAAAAAATATATGGATGTGTCTGGTATGTGGAATATGTGTGGCCGACCGTATACGGCGGCATTTCTGGGCTGGGCTTTTTTGGACACGCTGTAAGGACTATACAGTATACCACAGTTTTAATGTTGCATTATTATGTTATATTTCTGTATGTTTTTACTTTATATGCAGCCTCTGAATTATTATATCATTGCAGTTAAGAAAATTCCACAAATGAGTTGAAACTGTTACATCACAACTATGTATAGCAGTACTGGAGAAAATAACCAAAACGGTAATTAATCCAATTACTTATCTGTTTGGAATAAGAAAAGTGAGATTTGTTTATTTATTTATTTTACCAATGCAGATTTAAACATTTATTTTCCGGGTTAGGCTAACCCAAATCAAATGTTGAGAAAACAAATGAAATACAGCACAGTCAATGTACCGTAATGTACATATTCAATCACATACAATATATGACCAGCAGGTGGCAGTACAATGACGTAAAACTCAAGCGAAGACAACAAACAAGAAGCCATCTGGGAGACAATAACAACAGAGCTATTGCACACATTTTCAAAAATGGCATTTTCACAAGTCTGCATAGGCATAGAATACTTACATACATTTGTCATTTTAGCCGTCATATATTTATTCTCTGCCCTTTTGTTAGCTACAGTACATTAGCATACAAAAACAGTACATACAAAACAATAATAGCTTGGATTCATATCGCACCTATCAAGAGACCAAAGGACACTTAACAACAACTCATGACGGTAACTGAAATGTTAGCCATAGCCGCCCGGCTTGACAGTAAGCTGCAGAGTGATGGAAGATTCCAGGTCAGAGAGGCAGGCGAGGCTGCTTGTGGGGTTGAAGCTGGAGAACGCAGGGTGGGAACCACAAAATAACAATGGAGGTCAAGACCAACTTTACTGAGGGGGCCTGGCTGGGGCCAGGGGTTCTGTCAGAGGGGCACATTCACCCCGTTTCTAGCTAACGTTAGTAGTTAACCTGACCACAACACAAAACCAAGGAAGCCCGCAACAGTCGCCAATTATAACAAATGTTATTTATAGAGTGGCTTGCTGAAATGTTGGGTATTCATCTCCATTGCATTTGTCTATAATGTTCCAAATGAAGAGGGGGGAAAAGGACATATCATATTTCTGCACCATAAAGAACAACAACGAGGCAGACATTGGGCGCGCCAGATTGTGATGTTGCGAGAGCTGAAGAGAAGCAAGTTGAGCTCATCAGAGAGAGAGAGAGAGAGGAATTGAGAAACACTGGTTTCAGAGAAACCACACAGCAGGAAAGAAACCGATGAAGTTCCTGAGAACGTTAAACAAAATGTTCTTAGAGGGAAGTGGCCGGTGATCTTAGTGTCTGTCAAGAGAGTGTCAGCAGGTTGCATTAGATCAACTGTAAGAGTCACAGAAAGGCTGAGGTAGACGCTAACCGCTATTCAACTGTGCTGCTAATATAACAGCAAGAGAGTGACATTTGAATTTTGTTCTATTGAATTACTCAATAGGTGGCATGGTTTATTCCCCTGTTAGCCAGTGGGAAGGAAGTGGAAATAGTTACAATTTGCAGAGCAGATAAATAAATGCAAGTGTTGGTAGAGTGACCTGATCGTTTCCATGAGCTCTCCATTGAATATTTTACTGGAGGGGGATTAAATTACAACTCATTAACTCTGGTATGATTAACAGCAACTAGCGAGGGTTAAAAAATATGAGCTCAATAGAGGGGACAATCAAGATCTATTGTGTATCTATCTCAGTCAAATCTATCTTTTTCTGTCTACCAGGGGTGTCCAGCTCATTTTCGTCACAGGACCCATCATTGTTAGGGTTTTCCCCAGAGGGTTGCTATGACTATGAAAATCTAATACATAGTCACCTCATCAGACAGCATTATTACACATTACTGGCATCAGGCCGAAACCTTTTCCAAATTTGGTCCATTTCATATTTTTTCACGTTTGTTTGTTACAACTTATTGGCCAATATAAAGTCGTAAAAATGGCTTACTTTCTTTGACGATGCAATGAAAGTCGCGAAACAAACATGCCGTTTTTGGGGGGTTTCCTGAAAAGTGATGGTTATGGAGATGCGAGGTTTCCGGCTGACGCCAGCAATATACAGTGAAGCAAATTCAACTATTCACAGAATTTTGTTATTTGCTGAAAAATTCACATATTCACTGTTTTGTACCTCAGGCCAAAGCAATAAAAGTACAGCTTTGCCACCATTTAGTGATATCTTGGGGTTGAAGGAAACAATTGGAAGTTGAGGAGCTTTATTCAGGCGGCACGTTGGACGACTGGTTAGAGCGTCTGCCTCACAGTTGAGGACCGGGGTTCAATCCCCGGCCCCGCCTGTGTGGAGTTTGCATGTTCTCCCCGTGCCTGCGTGGGTTTTCTCCGGGCACTCCGGTTTCCTTCCACATCCCAAAAACATGCATTAATTGGAGACTCTAAATTGCCCGTAAGTGTGACTGTGAGTGCAAATGGTTGTTTGTTTCTAGGTGCCCTGCGATTGGCTGGCAACCAGTTCAGGGTGTACCCCGCCTCCTGCCCGATGATAGCTGGGATAGGCTCCAGCATGCCCGCGACCCTAGTGAGGAGAAGCGGCTCAGAAAATGGATGGATGGAGCTTTATTCAGACAAACGTTGTTACGTTGAGCAAACGCCCAAAGGATGGGTCACAAAGCAGACAAACAAATATAGAGAAATCAATTAATTCTAACCAAAAGAGCACACAAAGGTAAAGCACAACAAGAAACAAAGCAAAACGAAAAACAAATACCGGGACATGTGGTAGCTAATACGAAGAAAGGTGGTCAGATGAAGCCACAGCAAGGAGAACGATACGGGTATATCTACAAAACCAGAATCAACCTACACTAGGAAGAATGGAAAATCACAGAAGTACTTATAAATACACCAGACAAACCGTAAGCACTACCGGCTAGCAAGAAACATGAAATAGACACACTTTATTTGCTTTAGTGGGCCACATAGTGGCCCCTGGGCCTTGAGTTTGAGTGAAAGGAAAAGGTTAACCATATAATGTGGTCATTTAGTTCAAACGCCGGTGATAATCTTCCCAACTTGAATGTCCCGTCTCTTGCAAAAAAAGAGCAAAATAAAATTTTGGGCCCTCTATTTCTGACACCAAGATTGATTATTGATCATTCATACCACTTCTAGAAACTCATTGCGACAGTGTTGACTTTAAATACCTTGACCCATGTATAGTTTTTAATCTCAAAAGGTAGCATATTCAGATTCAAGAGCAGACTGGAGTTGATTCACACAAAATTCCAAGTGATAGAGCATTAAACTGGATACTGAATATCCTCTAGGCCTATTAAAAGTAATAAAAACAAACCATTATAGTATGCATTCACCGTAAAGGTGTCATGTTTTTTTATTTTTGGTGTGAAAAAAAATCACAACAGCAATGTGTAAAAATCAATAAAGAGGAGGAACAAATAAAATGGCTTAAAATAATTTCAAATGTACAGAGTATTAAATGTACAAATGTCAAGCAAATGTGAGCAAAATAGTGCCATTTTGTTGGAGATTTTTAAAATCATTTGTCTGACTTAATTTTGTTGGGGACAGATTCTGTTTTAAGTGACTTCTCGCTTGATCAGGTCTGGCGGTAATCAGGCTTGGGTGTGATCAGTGAAAATCAACCAAAAATTGCAATTAGCGACAATTAAGTCACGATTTAACAATAATTTAACAGTAATTACTTTTTCACACAGGGCCAGGTAAAAAAAACAAAAAAAATCCCCCTTAAATGAAATCACAATTTAAAAACAGCATTTTAGGTTCATTTGGGTTATATTTTTCTGATATTTACATTGGTTTGATGTTCTGAAACAAAGTGGGGAAACTAAACAAAAATATAAGAATCTGGGAAGGGGGCCAATACTTTTTTACATAACTGTATATGCTGAAATCTGGTTGGACAAAAACTATAATCTAAACATACACACAGATGCAGTAAAGAGAAACTACAAAATGAAGAGAATAGATGGCTGGGCACAAATACAATTTCATTGAACAACTATTAGATTTATGGTTGTATTTGTAGTTCAGTGCTACGGGTAATTTAGACCAGCAGAGAACACCCTGCTGGCCCTACCACTGGTTCCAAATAATACACGCCAAATCGTTTTGTTTTTTTTAATAATTGCATTTTATTAATTGAAAACAAGAAACAAAACAAAAAAACTGCAAATAAAAAAAAAAAAAAAAAGGCAAAACCAAGACAGTATCATTAGGTAAGACAAGGCAAGAGACACTTAAATAAGAGTTCCATGTAGGTGGGGACTAAGGTGAAGGTGAGTTGATGTGGGAGAGGGTGGTGGGACAGGTTAGATTATGTACACCATTTCTCACTGCAGGACTGGCAGGCCCCGTGAAAAGGGCGGGGGTCGGAGATGCTAAAACACCAGCGAGAAAGGCACTATCCAGAGAGAGCAAGAAACCAACAAAAAAAAACAACACATGGACTCACACTGGACCAGAACAGAGAACGAAATCTTTGACCAAAAAAAAAAAAAAAAAAAAAAAAAAAAAAAAAAAGAAGTGCTCGACACATTTGACAAAATCGAAAACAAAAATCTTTAATATCACTTAAACTGATCTGTCATCTGAACAACAACAACAAAAAAATGGACAATCTCTCAATTTTGGGAAGTGTTTGTGTGTGCCAGTTGCAGACTGGCGATTACGCGTGATTATCTCAGCCTCCATGCTATGCGCACGTATGACGAGGAAAGCTTTTAGCAAAGTATGCCCGTTAGCTAGCTGTACTGTACATGTGATGAATGAATGTGGATAACATTACAGCGCGTTTTCCCTTGCACGGCCGTGTATTTCACTTCTCCGAGCCTGCTTCCCCGGACTCTGTCAGCTACATTCAAATGGCTGTGAAAAATAAATTTCCTTGGGGGGGGGGGGGGGGTTGGCTGACGTCATACATGGCTTGCATTCACGGCTGCGTACACTTGCTGCTCAACAACAGGAGCTTCCCTGCACGATTGGTTTCTTCTCCCGATGCGAAGTGGACTTCCCTTGTGTGAGGGACAAGAGGAAATATCATGCTGTCGCGGTTTATCAGAGACCTCTCAAATAGAAACGAAGGACAATTCAGCACATTCTAGAGCTACTAGGTCTTATCCGGACGAACAAACCATTGAACATAATTAACAAATTTGTGATGAGAGCTAATACAAACACATACAAATATATAATATAGATTCTTAAAAAATGGATTCTCTCTATAGTTGGTTTATTTATACAGCCAGTGGCTGATGTACAATGCTCAATCATCGTAGACATGAAAACTTGCTGTATATGGCATCAGTTCTTGTTTTTTTTTTGTTTTGTTTTTTTTTTAAAACATTTTTTTTTTTTGTTTTTTTTAAATATTTTTCTGTCATTTTATTTCCTTTAAAACAGATGTGGCTGATAAAAGAACATGCGGCAAAAGCAAACAAAAGGCGGCAGAATGTTAAGAAGTTAAGGAGAAGACAGAAGCTGCTCTGGGTGTCAATTCATTTGGTTATCGCTTTCCCTCCAAGGCAGTTCCAATACTCACCGAGGTATTCACAGTCTCAGTGAAAGTCGAGGTGGATTTTGCTCAGCTGCCACGCACCACAAAGCGCCGCCTGTAACAGCACTCCTGTCTTGTCTTCTCTCTCTCTCTCCCCCTCTCTCTCCCTCTCTCTCTCTCTCTCTCTCTCTCTCTCTCTCTCTCTCCAATTGTTTGCATTCTTCCTCTCTGCTCCTGTTATTGTGGGTTTGGCGAAGAGGAATAGGGGAGGGGTTGTGTGGGGATCGGATGAAGGTGGAGGGACTGATGACATCTAGAATGATGATGGTGGTGGTGCAGGAGCCGTTTACATGGCTGGACTGTTTCACATGTTCCGATTGACCGGCGTGACGTAGTTGCGCGGGAACATGCCCGTTTGGCTGTGGCAACCACCTTTCCACCAGTTGGGGTCAGAGTTGTCCAGGACTTGGATGAAGTCGCCTCGTCGGAAGCCCAACTCTCCTTCCTCCTGCGGGTCGAAGTCAAAGAGCGCCTGCACGTATGTGGGATGCTGTGCAATGGAAACATGGGCGGAAAGAGGTTAGCCAGGGTGTACCGGGGTAATAGAAAATCTTGTTTGGATACAAATCTGATGTGTGTTAGGCAGTGTTCCCCTGCTATATCATTGTTCCTCGTTGCTCCACCTTTATACTGCAGGTTTTTGGATTTTTTTTTACACCATACAGCAGAGTCTGAATTTAAAGTTACGCGTCTTCAGTGTAGTACCACTTTGTGCCACAACATAAGGAGTACCACTGATGTCTACTAGAAGTGATGCAGCGTAGTTGAGAGCCAGAAGAAAAGGCAGAGAAAGTATCTTATAAGTAATAATCGTTTTTCCCACAGAGCAGCAGAATATATTCGTGTGAGTGTTGTTGTATGCTGTGTTTGTGTGTATTGCTGCTCAGTGTTTAAGTAGCCGTAGGTCCGTCTTTAGCGTTTCTCATATGTTAGCATTAAGCTAGCAAACTTTTGTTAGACGAAATTATATGGTTTGGTTTAACATTTTGGCGCTTAAATCCGCAATTTTTATTTCTCCTGTTTTATAGCTGGGACAGGTTAGAAGTTTTTACAGTAAACATAAACTGGGAGTAAACCTCCAGTTATTTAAGATTCGTTTTATGATGGTGACCCTGGAATCAACCAGCCATGGAATGGTGTTTAATCATATAGTCATATTGAAAGTTGCAATTTGTGGAGTTGCTTAACTACATAGGTTCTCACTGAAAAATATAATCCAAACAATTTGTCTCTGCATCTTTGGATGACAAAATATATATTTTAAGAGTTTTTTTTTAAGGACGTGTTTGTTTACTTCCAATTCCTAACTAATAAACATTTACAAAATCAATGGAAACTATTCGGTTAGTGCTCTGTAATCTTCAACAACAATCTATCACAAGAGGTAAGAAAACAGCTTCACAGTAAGTTACCGTGCTCGTTGTTACCTGGTGGACCTGCTCGATGTCTCGCAAAAAGATTTGCTGATTACGGGAGACTGAAGTGGAGCGATGGTAGTCCACCAGCTCATTGAGGGAGTTAAACTTCACCACCCACAGGAAATACTTCCCGGCGCCGTCACGGAGAACCTTGAAGTGCTGCACATCGTTCCCAAACCTGGAAAGGGTCACAAACAGAAAAGCACTGAGGCTTCAGCAGGAGAGAATGTAAACTTTACAAAGGCAGAAATGTGTGGCAACTGTGGGAGAGCTGTATTCAAATGAAGCGGAGAATAAGATTGCTAATCCATTCAAATGGAAAGAGATGAGTCAAGACTAACCCTCTTATCACGTAACCTGCAGTGACATGATGTGTCTTATGAGAAGGTCAAAATGGAAACGCAGAGGAGGAACTCAGGCCGTTTATTAAGCAAATACTGGGAAAGAAGCAAACGGGTTAACCCAGCTCAGACTACATGAGAATACGGAAGTGACTTTGCTGATGACTCAGACCACCAGAGCTTGAAAACTTGTGAAGCTGATCAATTGTTAAGAGAGTGAGAAAATAAGGATGGCTAATGTTGAACTCCAGTTCGCGCAGTGCTACTCACTTGACCGAGAGGGAGAAGTCACCCGGTGCACTCTCACTCTCTCTAATGAGGAAGGCGCCATCGTGCCTTTGTTTGTTGAGCATCTCCTCTGCTTTGGCCCGAGGGATCTTCCCAAAGAACCACCTGGAGGAGGAGACAAACACTTAGGTGACTTCTTTGACCCACAGACAAGCCTTCGCCTTCTTCCCGAAGAGCACATTTTGTTTGTTTTGGGCACCCAGAAGCAAGTAAAGGTGACTGGCTGCGTAAATGTGTCATCTTGGCAGAAGCAAATCAATCAAAAATGTGTCATCTTGGCAGAAGCAAATCAATCGTAATAGATGGTCAACTCTTTTGGCAGCACCACAAGCTTGCACAATCACTCAAAGTGCTTTAAGAACAGTACGACCATCAGTCAGCCAACATTCTTTTCTGCTTATAATAGCACTCTTGCATTATAGGGTCACATTTGGATATTCAGATTTTATAAGCAAACTTACTGTGTGGCTGATCAATTAATGCGCATTAAGAGGTTAATCAAAACATGACGTAATGGTAAAATCAAGCATTGGTCACGCACACAGACTGTTTACAGTGGTGCCCTGAGAGATATGAGTTTAATTAATTCCGTGACCACGCTTGTAACTCATAACACTAATATCTCAAGTCATCTTTACCCATTGAAACGAACAGAAACGCCATCAATCCATTCTAGCCTCCCCCTAAAGAAACTAAACATTTTGTTGTGTTTTATAATAAGGACAAGTGTCCCTGTAGAATATTTTACTTTATTTAACTGTTATTACTCTGTTTTTACAGACTATAAAGAATCAAACAATTCATTTAATGACACGTCTGGCAAAGAAAATCTTTGGAGGGCGTTGAAAGTCTGCGTTGCCCAGCGACAGCCCCAATACATCACTACTTAGAGGAGCTTTGCATGGAGGAATGGGCCAAAATACCAACAACAGTGTGTGAAAACCTTGTGAAGACTTACAGAAAATGTTTGACCTCTGTCATTGCCAACAAAGTGTATATATAACTAAGTAGTGAGATTAACTTTTGTTATTGACCAAATACTTATTTTCCACCATAATTTGCTAATCAATTATTTAAAAATCAGAATGTGATTTTCTGGATTCCCCCCTAATTTTGTCTCTCGTAGGTGAGGTAGACCTATGATGAAGATTACAGGCCTCTCTCATCTTTTTAAGTGGTAGAACTTGCACGATTGGTGGCTGACTAAATACTTTTTTGCCCCATTGTATATTTGAGTGAAACTTATGTCATCCCATCTATTTTCCGTACCGCTTAGTCTCACGAGGGTCGCGGGCGTGCAGGCCCCTATCATGTTCAATACAATTTTGTTTTGAACAACAATTGATTAAAATAAAACATTGACATAAAAATGGCAAAACAATGGCATTGTCAATTATCAATAGTCTGTATCGGCGACTACTCAATATAAGTATTTGTATGTACAGTGGGTAAGGAAAGAGTTCAGACCCCATTAAATATTTCACTCTTTGTTATATTGCAGCCATTTGTTAAAATAATTTAAGTTAATTATTATTTTCCTCAATGTACACACAGCACCCCATATTGACATAAAAAAACTTAATTATTGAAATATTTGCTGATTTATTAAAAAGAAAAACTGAAATATCACACATCCATAAGTACTCAGACTCTTTGTTGTGACACTCATATTTAACTCAGGTGGTGTCCATTTCTTCTGATCATCCTTAAGATGTTCTACACCTTCACTGGAGTTTAGCTGTGTTTAATTATACTGATTGGACTTGATTAGGAAAATCCACACACCTGTCTATATAAGACCTTACAGGTCAGAGTGCATGTCAGCTAATGAGAATCATGAGGTCAAAAGGAACTGCCTGAAGAGCTCAGAGACAGAATTGTGGGAAGCCACAGATTTGGCCAGGGTTACAAAAAAACTTCTGCTGCACTTAAGGTTCCTACGAGTACAGTGGCCTCCATAATCCTGAAATGGAAGACGTTTGGGACGATCAGAACCCTTCCTAGAGCTGGCTGTCTGGCCAAACTGAGCGAGAAGAACCTTGATGAGAGAGGTAATGAAGAACCCAAAGACCACTGTGGCTGAGTTCCAGAGATGCAGTCGGGAGATGGGAGAAAATTCTAGAAAGTTAACCATCACTGCAGCCCTCCACCAGTCGGGGCTTTATGGCAACGTAGCTCGACGGAAGCCTCTCCTCACATGAAAGTCCACATGGAGTTTGCTAAAAAAAAAAAAAAAAACACCTGAAGGACTCCAAGATGGTGTGAAATAAGATTCTCTGGTCTGATGAGACCAAGACAGAAATTGTTGGCCTTAATTCTAAGTGGCATGTGTGGAGAAAACCCGGCACTGCTCATCACCTGTTCAATACAGTCCCAACAGTGAAGCACGGTGGTGGCAGCATCATGCTCTGGGGGTGTTTTTCAGCTGCAGGGACAGGGAGACTGGTTGCAATCGAAGAAAAGATAAATGCAGCCAAGTACAGGGATTTCCTGGACGAAAACCTTCTCCAGAGTGCTCAGAACCTCAGACTGGGCTGAAGGTTCACCTTTAAAAAAGACAATGACCCTAAGCACACAGCTAAAATATCAAAGGAGTGGTTTCAGAACAACCCCGTGACTGTTTTTGAATGGCCCAGAAAGAGCCCTGACTTAAACCCAAAGGAGCATCTCTGGAAAGACCTGAAAATGGCTGCCCACCGACGTTGACCATCCAATTTGACAGAAGTGGAGAGGATTTGCAAGGAGGAATGGCAGATGATCCCCAAATCCAGGTGTGAAAAACTTGTTGCATAATTCCCAAAAAGACTCATGGCTTATTAGCTCAAAAGGGTATTTCTACTAAATACTCAGCAAAGGGTCCGAATACTTATGGCTGTGATATATCAGTTTTTCTTTTTTAATAAATCTGCAAAAATGTAAACTAGGTTTTTTTTCTGTCAATATGGGGTGCTGTGTGTACATTAATGTAGAAAAAAAAATGAACACATTATTTTATTTTATTATATGGCTGCAATATAAAAAAGTGAAAATTTTAAGGGGGTCTGAATACTTTCCATACCCACTGTATACTCTTGTCAGAAAAAAAAGTTGTATTGGTACATCCTTAACAATTACCCACTGGGAGAAAAAAAAGGTCTCATTGCACAACAATGACAAAGTCAATATTTAATTAAGGACAAGAGGCCTGCAGCATATTACATGTAAACCACTCAAGCTTTAGTTAGTACAGTGAATATGACTGAAGTTACTTTGTTTTGCTTTTGGCAGGAATTTCTTAGTAAGTATACTTACAGCGATGTCATAACTAGATTTAACACCAAACTGGATCAGCGTGTCCCCCATTTGACACAGCATCTACTTCGCAGGGCTACTGAGGTTCACCAAAAGTGCAATACGCATTGGCCACATAAACCAGAAGTCTGACTTAAGTGCACCAAAGCCCGATAAAACCCAATATTACGACCACTTGCAAACTCTAATGTATTCTATTGTCAACCAAGCTTGAGCAAGCAAACATTTTACATTTATATTTCACTTTAACATGTGCAGCTTCCACCTAGTCTTACATTCAACCATCACTCCACTCAAATATTTTGACATCTAAGAGTCTGGAAAGGGTTATCAAAGCCATTTCTAAAGCTTTAGGATTCCAGCAAACCATAGGGAGAGCAATTAGTCACAGATGGAGAAAACAAGGAACAGTGGTGAACCTTCCCAGGACTGGCCGGCCTACAAAGATTACCCCAAGAGAACAGCAATGACTCATCCAGGAGGCCACAAAGGAACTCGGGACAACTTCTGAAGAATTGTAGGCCTCCCTTGCCTCAATTAATGTCAATGTTCATGACAGAACAATAAGGAAGAGACTGGCAAAAATGGCATCCATGGCAGAGCTCCAAGGTCAAAATCACTGCTGACTAAAAAGAACAAAGCCTCATCTTGCTTTTGCAAAAAAACATCTGAATGATTCCCAAGACTTTTAGGAGAATATTATATGGACTGACGAGATAAAAGTTGAACTTTTTGGAAGGTGTGTGTCTCGTTACATCTGGCGTAAATGTAGCACAGTATTTCAGAAAAAGAACATCATACCAACAGTCAAACATTGTGGTGGTAGTGTGATGGTCTTGGGCTGCTTACTCCTTCAGGACCTGGACAACATGATGTGATTGATGGAAACATGAATTGGGCTCTTTAACAGAAAATCCTAAAGGAGAATGTTCAGCCATTGTGACCTTAAAGTGAAGCACACTTGGGTTCTGCAGCAGGATAACGATCTAAAACACACCAGCAAGCCAACTTCTGAATGGCTTAAAAAATTAAATGAAGATTTTGAAGTGGCCTCGTCAAAGTCCAGACTTGAATCCGATTGAAATGCAGTGGCATGAGCTTAAAAAGGCCGTTCATGCTCGAAAACCCTCAATTTTTGCTGAATTCAAACAAAATATCTGCACAGAGATGTGAAAGACTCATTTCCAGTTATATAAAACGCTTGACTTCAGTTGTTGCTGCTGAGGATGGCCCAACCAGTTATTAGGTTTAGGGGCCATTACTTTTTCCACACAGGGCCAGGTAACTGAATAGTTTTTTTCCCCTTAATAAAAGAAATCACCATTTAAAAAGATAATTTTAAGATCACTTGGGTTATATTTGTCTCATGTTTATATTTGTTCGACGATCTTAAATAAAGTGGTGTAGCTATACAATAATGTAAGAATTTGAGAAGGGGACCAATACTTTTTCACAGCACGGTATTCAGTCTCAGGTCACCCATGGCTATATTGTGCCACCATGCCAGAACCAATAGAATCTTTTGCTCGGCACACCTGGCGAGGACATGTAGCGGTTAAGTCAGAGCATGAAACATTCTCAGTTTATTATTCACAGTGAGCTTCTTCGTAGCTATAAGGCATAAACACAATCTTAATTTAGACATTTCTACTACATAGACATAAGCATACAAAGACCATCTTAACAGCCCGCTCCACACAGCAGAACAGTCAATGAATACATATCTAAAATGTATAAACACGCTTGTAAACACATTAGAAAATTCAGAAGTTATTATTGACCGTACTCTATTAGTAATTTAATGAATAATTTATAGTTGAAAGCCAAACAATGGCCTGATGATGAGTCATCATCACACGAAAATATGCTTTTACAAAAGATAATATTCATTTTAGAGTTATTTAAAAATGTTTCTTTGTGGTTCTGCAGTTTTGGCAACAATACATATTTTCTATACCATGTGTCCTCATTATGGTCATATGCAGCTTGCAGTAGTGAAGAAATGCATCATACAGAGAGCTGCGTCTAATACAAACTGATGAGTGTTATTGTGATTTTGCAAATATTCTCTCTCTTTGAATTTGATGTCTGCAACAAATTTGCAAAAAGCTGGAAGAGGGGCAAGAAAAGACTGGGAAAGTTGATGAATGCTCAAAAATACCTGTTTGGAACATTCCACAGGTGAACAGGTTAATTGGAAACAGGCGAGTGTCTTTACAGGGTATGAAAGGAGCATCCCCGTAAGGCTCAGGTGTTCAGAAGGATGGGGAGAGTTCTACCAATTTGTAAACAACTGCGTGAGCAAATTGAGCAAAACATTTAAGAACAATATTTAGCAACATAAAATTGCGAGGAATTTAGAGATTTCATCATCGACGGTCCATAATATTGTCAAAAGATTCAGAGAATCTGGAAAAATCTCCGCACGTAAGTGGCAAGGCCGAAAAACAAAATTGAATGCCCGTGACCTTCGATCCCCCAGGCACAGCTGGTCGCCACATCTACAAATCTAAGTTAAAACTCTACCATGCAAAGCGAAAGCCATTTATCGACAACATCCAG
Organism: Phycodurus eques; assembly: GCF_024500275.1. Classification (NCBI taxonomy): domain Eukaryota; kingdom Metazoa; phylum Chordata; class Actinopteri; order Syngnathiformes; family Syngnathidae; genus Phycodurus; species Phycodurus eques. Next base: position 9,625,608 of record NC_084540.1, on the reverse strand, counting down.
ACAGACCGCCGGCTTCTCTGGGCCCGAGATTGACCGATGCAAAGTGAAAAAAGTGGATGCTACAGAATGCCGCCCTGGGCTGCCCATATGACAAACTGCTACTGTGTCTAATTCAAAGATGTTTCTGCTCATTTTGGCAAGACAACGCCAAGCCACATTCTGCATGTGTTACAACAGCATGGCTTTGTAGTAAAAGAGTGTGAGTGTTAAACAGGCCTGCTAGCAGTCCAGACCTGTCTCCCATTAAAAATGTGTGGATCATTATGAAGAGCAAAATACGACAACGGAGACCCCGGACTGTTGAGCAGCTGAACTTGTACATCAAGTAGCAATGGGAAAGAATTCCACCTACAAAGCTTCAACAATTAGTGTCCTCAGTTCCCAACCCTTAGCGAGTGTTGTTAAAAGGAGAGGTCATGTAACACAGTGGTAAATGTGCCTCTGTTTTTTTGGAACGTGTTGCAGGGGTCAAATTCAAAATGAGGGGGGGGCACTATCAAGTTTATCAGTTTGAACATTAAATATATTGTCTTAGTAGTGTATTCAATTAAATATACAGTGCAACCTTAATAAATAGGACCCCGAGATAACGGATATCGGATAAAACTGACTGTCAGAAAACCACAAAAAAAAAAAGAAAAAGATACATTTTGTACTATACAGTCATATGGGTGCATATGCCCCCCCCAAAAAAACTTTTATCGAGGTTCCACTCTATGTTGAAAAGGATTGTCAAATTACTGTATTCTGTTTGTATTTACGTTTTACACAATGTCCCAACTTCATTGAAATTGGGGTTTTCCACTTTGGATACCTCATTTAGAAGTAAAAGCTCCCATTATGATGTAGGCAGTTCAACAATGTAAAATACACCCACAACAATAAACTTTAACATAATACTTTTCCGAGAGTGCCCAACAAAACTGGATATCATCTTTCTAAAGTCAGATATTTTGATACAGCTCTTGTATTGCAAACGATTACATTATGCAAGAGGTCACCGTGTTGTGGCCGGTTGCTGTCTAGCCATGCTAGGAACAGCCTGGGTTGTTACGCAACAGGAATGTTTTTTTTTTTTTTTTGATGATATACAGTACAGTAAATACCAACTGCCCCTGTGTGTGTATTTAAAATAAAACTGTCCAAATAAGAAATGAGGTAAAACAATGCTCATACTTTCATGCTGAACATTTAATAGGTGACATATAGATTTAGCAAGGTACTTAATGTCAGACCCAGATGATACTACATTTGTGCTCAAATGGCATGAGTAAAACACGATGAATTTGTGGAAAAAAAAAAAAGACAAATGCAACCAATTGGCTCTCCATTAGAGAATCTCAACACGCCATGTAGAAAGGTTTTATGAATGAGGGTGAAATAAAGGACATTAACGAAAGTATATAATACTTACGGATGGGCTTTCATCTCAATGTAATTCTTTGGAATGAAGCCATCTTTTCCATTTAGTTCTGCCTTGTACCAGTTCTGATCACACTCTTCATTTAATACCTGGTGATGACAAAAACAAATTGTTCATCATTCATGTTACACATGACCATGTTAACGATGGAAAAAAATTACAAGCAGGACCTCTAAATTGGGATTTTAAGGTTCAAGGTGCTTTTATTGTAAATTCTTCAATATGCTTAACACATACAGAGGATTGAAATTAGGGTACCCAAGGGTGCTACAAAAGACAACAGTGAAAACAACAACAATATAAAAAGCTAAAAACTATGGTATATACAATATAAAAAGTATTAATTGAATGTGCAAATATCAAAGATCAGGTGATGTGTGCAACATAGTCAAGGTCAGAGAACCAAGGGAAATAAGACATACAAACTATATGACAAAATCCCATTGCTGCTAAAGTGGTTGGTGCGACCCAGTCTGGTGTGTGTGTGTGTGTGTGTGCGCGCGCGCATGTGCATCTATGTGGGGCGTCAGAGTTCAGGTGGGCAGAGGACAGAAGAGGTAGAGGGGGCAGATCGGGCAGAGAGTTCAGGTTCCTGACAGCCTGATGAATAAAACTGTCTCTGAGTTGGCTCGTCCTGGCCCGCAGACTCCCCAGTCTCCTCCCCGATCACAGCAGACTGAAGAGGCTGTGTGACGGATGGGTGACATCCTCCGCTATGCAGTGGGCTTTGCGGGTGCTGTAAATGTCCTGCAGGGAGGGAAGAGAGGTTCCGATGATCTCAGCTGCCCCACTATGCGATGGAGAGTCTTGTGGCAGGATGCGGTGCAGGCTCCATACCACAACTGATGCAGTTGGTCAGGATGCTCTCTATGGTCCCTCTGCAGAATGAGCACATGATGGGGGTCAGGGCTCTGGCTCTTCTCAGCCGGCGTAGGAAGTAGAGATGCTGGTGAGCTTTCTTGGCCAGTGATGAGTCCAGGAGAGGTTCTCGGTGATGTGTACTCCCAGGATCTTGGTGCTGCGCACTCTCTCCACCGCAGCACCATTGATGTTCATGCTGGGAGTGTGCTCTCCTGAAGTCCACAAAAATCTCCTTGGTTTTTTTCCACGTCATATTCACATTCACATTCAAGCATCTTACTTGATTTGTGGGGACTACGGATGATGCACATACTGTATACTAGGTAAATCATTGGTAAATATTAGGAAATAGCTTAACCAACAACAGATGAATATGGTAGATACAATTAAAGACTTTCGCTCCATTCTCTGTACCGCTTATCCTCAATAGGGTCGCGGGCATGCTGGAGCCATCCCAGCTGACTTTAGAGCGAGAGGCAGGGTACACCCTGAACTGGTTGCCAGCCAAACCAAGGCCATTCGATAACCAACCATTCAAACTCACAATCACACCTACAAATTTAGAGTCTTCAATTAAATGTCATCGTATGACTATTATGGTTACTATGCACTGGGGAGTAGGGAAAAAAATGACCCACACAGTACTTTTCAGTACTGTCGTCTGTACTTTTGCTAATATGACAAACCAACAGACACCGCAAAGACTTTGTGTGCAGCGTGTTATAACGCAACTCGAGCCAGGGGCACACAATATATAGGAATACTGCATCCTATGTAAAACTTGTGCCGTGTCACTGAAACATATTTGATTATATAATATGCATAGTCGGGCTAAAAAATATTTGCACCACTGGGGTGCCATTATTTCAAGACATGAGTGTATAAAAACACATGCTTTTGACTAGGCTTTACATGATCAGGATTTTTGGGGCTGATCAGAGTTTAAAAAAAAAAAACAAAAAAAACAACCGATCCGATCACAAGATGGAGCAATGTGTCTATTTAAATGACTTGTTTATTTACTGTATATAATTGTGTACTTAATTCCTAAAATGTTTTTTAGTTACAATAAATAATGTGTCTTTGTTCATTTATTTATGCCAGTGAGGCATAGTGACAGGCAGAAAAAATGGTCTTCTATTAGATGACAGGAAGTACATACAGTAATTAATGTATCCACTTTTTGTGACATTTTTGTTTGTTTGTGTGCCGTGAGATTTTTCCAATTGTAAAATATGTGCCTTGGCTCCATAAAGGTTGGAAATCACTGCTCTAGTCAGATCATGTATTCTAATCAGTCAGCAACATTACAAGATGACAAATAATGGGTGGTAACTTACTGTAATGAAATTACATTGTAATTAAATTACTTCATACACACCGAAAATTTAGACCATGATTCTACATAATGTCCGCATGTTTATGCACAACCGTTAGTGCTAGTACTAGCTTGCTAGGCTACATAATGTTTTTTTTGCCCGCTTGCGAGCGGTATCGTATTAAAAGTACGTGAACATAACTCAAGCAAGACTAAATGAACGTAATCTTCCAAGCACCAGTGACCACCAGCACACGGTTTCTCCCATTTTGTTCTTATAAACGATCCATTATTGTCGTCGTCGCCATGGTAACGAGTGTATCCGGTCGCGTTTGAGTTGACAAGATTAAGCCCAGTGATCGTAAAAAAACAGGATGCGGTGAGACCGGAATACAAGATTTTATTGCAGTCGTCTGACAAAGCCGATCAACATAAAATGCTAATTATCGGCCGATACCGATTAAGCCGATCAGATCGGCGCAAAGTCTAATTTTGACATACAGTCACATCAACCCAGTGGCCCATCTTTTTCTGTTGTAAAGCTGCTACCTGGCTGCTCATCGTCGCCACCGTCAGGTTCCGACCTCCTGATTGGCTCAAACAAGTACAGTTCAGTTGGGTTCTCCTGTACGTCGAAATCCTCCTCCTCCTCATCTTCCAACACGTTGTTTGCCATTGTGTATAGAGTGTTGTGTTCTGTGTTTGTCATTTCCAACGTCACTTCTGGGAGCCCTTGCGGTGGATAGAGTGCTTAATGCTTAAGAGTGGGGGGAAATCAAACCAGACCTACCAATTATTCTGACTGGAGTGCAACCAACAAAAATGAATGAGACTAAAATGAAAAATTACACTACTAATTAAAACATACAAAGAATGAAATGCACATCAGCACACTTTTGTGCATCTATAACATGTTAGAACGAGCAATCCAAAAATAAACAAACAAACTGTTAATGATCAGGATTTTTGGGGCTGATCACAGAGTTTAAAAAAAAAAAAAAATGGGGGTGCATTAATTCCATTAGGGCTGTCCAATTAGTCGGATTTTAATCATAATTTCGATTTTGGCTTCTCATTGATGATAAAAACATAACAAAAACCAGAAAAACAAACAAACAAAAAACTGTGCCAAACAGCGCGGTGGATGTATGCAAGTTCCTGCAATGTGTAAGCACCCTAAATGCACCATGTATTGCTTACAGCAAGCGTGCGACGTATGTGGTTCTGTGAGCTTCAAAGCTGTTTAATGACACCCCAGTTGGAGTTTACTATAAAACTAAACAGACAAAAATAATTACACACATTGTATAATTAAAGACAAGAAATACTTTGTTTGAGAAACATTGCCATCTTTATGCTCGCACTCACTGGAAAACCCAATTGAGGGGCTTGCAGAAATTAATTACTAAAAAGTTACCGGAGGGATTTACCTTCAAATAACGAATATGCACACACAAACGCTGTAGTTTAGGAACACATAAAAATAGATAATACAATACTCACAGTCATATATTTTTCCTATTCTGTGAAAAAGTAGTTATATTAAAAAGTTTAATCGTGACTTTCTTCTACTCCTTTTATCTCAATGTAATTGTGTCTCTCCATGCAGTCAACACACTGCCCCCTAAGAGGCCAAGACGTGAACAGCAGGTATTTGTATTTTTTGCTTTATTATTGCTATTATTTTAATATATTTTACTTCTTAGACATGTATTTTCTTGTTTTGTGTTACATTTAATGTTGAGATTTGCTTGCTGAATAAATACAAAGTTTTGAAATCAATGAACAATCAGGTTTATTAATTGTGACTTCAATATCAATCAAAATAATCGTGATTATTTTTTTCCCCATAATCACCCAGCCCTACGGTCCACTCCCATTGTAACATGAAAGTAGCAATTCTCCCCACTGAGCCGCAGGATGCATTCGTGAATAAATGATAGTTACTCAATCCAAAAACTTACAACTTACCTCTTGGCTCTCACTCTATTCAGAAATAGAATGCAGACCTTAATGGGTGTAAGAAAGTTTGGGTAAAACTGTTACGGCTCACATTCAGTTGGTCTAAATATATGGGTGGAGTTTTGTCTCAAAACTATTTACACAAATCAGCGATTTACACACATTTTTCAGATCCACAAATATATATGCGATTTACACCAGTGTTTTAAAGCCACAAATATATTTGGGATTTACACGTTTTTCAAATTCACAAATATAGCTGCGATTTACACAAGTTTTTTTTAATGTGTGTGCATTTATGATGACTTATTTGTAAATATTAATTGTTTGTGAATTGTTGGTGTGTTTGTGGAGTAGTGGCCACGCGCATTTATTTTTGAGACAAACGTAATGCAGTTTAAGATATTCACATGCACAAGTTGAGAATATTCACACGTGGGAAGGCCGTCCCTGCATCCGCTAGGCGGGAGTGTTGCTGTCTCCATTGATGACTTGACTGCAAGTCATTTTTAGCGGCATCCAACAGTCTATGGCCCAACCCTGCTGAAATCCCCAGTAAACCGACCATAGCTGAACAAGGTGGACAACCAGCAACCCCGTCCGTCATTATTAAGATAAAAAGAAATCACCTTCCTCATCAGTCAGCAAGATACAAAAACCATATTATCACAGTATTTAAATAATAACAGTGACTAGCTCTCAATCATCTATTTTAGAACCTATGCTCTCAACGGAGACAACAGCTCTGCCACCTAGCGGATGGAGGGGCAGGCCTTCCCACACGTGTGAATATTCTCAACTTGTGTGTTTGTGAATATCTTGAAAGCTGCGTTACGTTTGTCGAAAACATAAATGCGTATGGCTGCTGATCCAAAAATGCACCAACAATTCACAAGCAGAATTTAATATTTACAAATGATAAATGCACACACACACACAAAAAAAAAAACATGTAAATAGCGGCTATATTTGTGGATTTGAAAAAAGTGTAAATCACTGATATATTTGTGTAAATAATTTTGAGACAAATCTCTCCCCATAAAGGTTCTACCATGAGAAAAGAACAAGACAAAATATATATTGTTCTAAAACGAATCTTCTTGTTGCTCTCAAACTACAGGTGGTGAGTTAATTTGGTATGTCATGTTAACCACAAGCTCACTTGCTTTGTACATCCTAAACAGTCATTGTAATGCAGAAGAGATTAGCAGGAATGTGTCACAAAAGCAGGCTGTCACTTGACTGAGATCGTGAGCGTCTTGAATTTAAGCAGGGATCACATTAATCTCAACCCCTGGAACCAGTCGGCAGAACCCTGCACTGACGAATGACTCAGTTTCACTCATTAGAATTTCATAAATTCAGTTGGTTAGAGGGATTTTTTGGCTGTCACAGGAACATATCTTTGTTAAAATCAGAGATACTCACTTTTCTCCTCTGCCCTCACTTTGCCACACCCCTAAATTTATTATCCCCACCCAGCCAAGACAGTTGTCCCATTGGCCCTAGCGTATTGCAAGTGGCCTGGGTCTTTTTGCTTCAGTCAACTTGCAGAATGCCGGCTGTCAGACTTTTTCAGCTGCTGACCCTGAATCCCAAACCGGTTGAGGCAGTGGACTTCAAATACATGTTGGTAGACCCGAGCGATCAACAAACTTTATTACAAAACAAATGATTACTGTCGTCTGTAATCAGGCCAAAACAACAAACTAGTAGTGTATTTCCCGCAACAGACTGAATCTACGTGTCTCCCACGCAAACACTCGCTCCCTCCTTCCTCTCTCCCCCTCATCCAATAACAAATCGCACTACTCAACTTCATGCCCGCTCAGAAAATCGGAAATTACAGAATAATCTCCTGAACAGACATGCAATGTAACAATACTCTGGTATTTATTCTGCAAAATCTGTAAAAAAGCAAGTCATTATCAACATTCGATCGTGACTTCTTCTACTTTCTTTGTCACTGCAAGTGTGTATCTGGCCAATTTGCATGTTCTCCCCGTGCCTGCGTGGGTTTTGAGAGTACTCCGGTTTCCCCCCACATGCCGAAAACCTGCATGGTAGGTTAATTGAAGACTCTAAATTGCCCGTAGGTGTGAATGTGAGTTGTTTGTTTATATGTGCCCTGCGATTGGCTGGTGACCAGTTCAGGGTGTACCCCGCATCTCACCCAAAGATAGCTAGCTGTGATAGGCTCCATTACACCCGTGACCCTCGTGAGGATAAGTGGTACAGAAAATAAATGAATGAATGAATAATTGACCGAAAACAGTGTAACTGTAAGTGAACCCATCTTTCCACAGAACACAGGACCACATCTGCAAAAAAAGACAGCAGGCATACAGTGCAGCGTATTCTGTGACTGAGTGATTTGGCCGACGAAATCAAAGCACACAGACGCTCATCTGGTTTGAAAAATCCACATTGAGGCACCCCTAAAAACACAATGCATATTGGTGACACAGTAGTGTTTACTAAAATGAGCAGCTACTGAGCACATCATCACCCCCCCCCCCTCCCCCCTCCCATTTGGGTTAGGCCTGTCTGTCATTTATTAGAGATTCTGCGTAAAGAGGAACTCAGTCACCATCTAATTGTTGAGCCACAACAAAGTGTC